>NW_028137470.1:0-40497 GCF_965140915.1 Aythya marila | reverse complement strand
GGATCTATGGTTTTGGGGAATTTTCTTCCAGTTTTGGTGGTGATGCCGTTCTTGTTTGGGGTGTTTTTGACATGTTTGGGGTCTCCGTTGGGTTTTGTTGGGTTCTCGTTGGTTATCATGGTGGAAAAGTGTAATTGTGGGTTTTGGAGAACTTCAGGTAGGTTTACGGGGTTTTGGGGTGGATTCATGGTATTTGGGCTTTTCTTCTGTTTTTTTGGGTGATGCAGTTCTTTTTTGGGGTGTTTTTGACATGTTTTGTGGTCTCCGTTTGGTTTTAGTTGGGTTCTTGTTGGTCATCATGGTGGAAAAGTGTAGATTGTGGGTTTTGGAGAACATCAGGTAGGTTTAGGGGGACCTTTGGGGTGGATCTATGGCTTTTGGGGTTTTCTTTCGATTTTTGTGTTGATTCCATTCTTGTTTGGGTTGTTTTTGACGTGTTTTGGGGTCTCCGTTGGGTTTCGTTGGGTTTTCCGTGGTCATCATGGTGGAAAAGTGTAGATTGTGGGTTTTGGAGAACTTCGGGTAGGTTTAGGGGACTTTTGGGGTGGATTCATGGTATTTGGGGTTTTCTTCTGTTTTTTTGGGTGATGCAGTTCTTTTTTGGGGTGTTTTTGACATGTTTTGTGGTCTCCGTTTGGTTTTAGTTGGGTTCTTGTTGGTCATCATGGTGGAAAAGTGTAGATTGTGGGTTTTGGAGAACTTCAGGTAGGTTTAGGGGACTTTTGGGTGGATTCATGGTATTTGGTCTTTTCTTCGGTTTCTTGGGGTGATGCAGTTCTTTTTTGGGGTGTCTTTGACGTGTTTTGGGGTCTCCGTAGGGTTTTGTTGGGTTTTCCGTTTTCATCATGGTGGAAAAGTGTAGATTGTGGGTTTTGGAGAACATCAGGTAGGTTTAGGGGGTCTTTTGGGGTGGATTCATGGTATATGGGGTTTTCTTCTGTTTTTTGGGGTGATGCAGTTCTTTTTTGGGGTGTTTTTGACGTGTTTTGGGGTCTCCGTTGGGTTTCGTTGGGTTTTCCGTGGTCATCATGGTGGAAAAGTGTAGATTGTGGGTTTTGGAGAACATCAGGTAGGTTTAGGGGGTCTTTTGGGGTGGATTCATGGTATTTGGGTTTTCTTTCGTTTTTTGTGTTGATCCCATTCTTGTTTGGGGTGTTTTTGACATGTTTTGGGGTCTCCGTTTGGTTTTAGTTGGGTTCTTGTTGGTCATCATGGTGGAAAAGTGTAAATTGTGGGGTTTTGGAGAACATCCGGTAGGTTTAGGGGGACTTTTGGGTGGATTCATGGTATATGGGTTTTTCTTACGTTTTTTGTGTTGATCCCATTCTTGTTTGGGTTTTTTTTTGACATGTTTTTGTGTCTCCGTTTGGTTTTAGTTGGGTTCTTGTTGGTCATCATGGTGGAAAAGTGTAAATTGTGGGGTTTTGGAGAACATCCGGTAGGTTTAGGGGGACCTTTGGGGTGGATCTATGGCTTTTGGGGTTTTCTTTCGTTCTTTGTGTAGATCCCATTCTTGTTTGGGGTGTTTTTGACGTGTTTTGGGGTCTCCGTTGGGTTTTGTTGGGTTTTCCGTGGTCATCATGGTGGAAAAGTGTAGATTGTGGGTTTTGGAGAACTTCAGGTAGGTTTAGGGGACTTTTGGGGTGGATTCATGGTATTTGGGCTTTTCTTCTGTTTTTTTGGTGATGCAGTTCTTTTTTGGGGTGTTTTTGACATGTTTTGTGGTCTCCGTTTGGTTTTAGTTGGGTTCTTGTTGGTCATCATGGTGGAAAAGTGTAGATTGTGGGTTTTGGAGAACATCAGGTAGGTTTAGGGGGACCTTTGGGGTGGATCTATGGCTTTTGGGGTTTTCTTTCGATTTTTGTGTTGATTCCATTCTTGTTTGGGGTGGTTTTGACGTGTTTTGGGGTCTCCGTTGGGTTTCGTTGGGTTTTCCGTGGTCATCATGGTGGAAAAGTGTAGATTGTGGGTTTTGGAGAACTTCAGGTAGGTTTAGGGGACTTTTGGGGTGGATTCATGGTATTTGGGTTTTCTTCTGTTTTTTTGGGTGATGCAGTTCTTTTTTGGGGTGTTTTTGACATGTTTTGTGGTCTCCGTTTGGTTTTATTTGGGTTCTTGTTGGTCATCATGGTGGAAAAGTGTAGATTGTGGGTTTTGGAGAACTTCAGGTAGGTTAAGGGGGTCTTTTGGGGTGGATTCATGGTATTTGGGCTTTTCTTCTGTTTTTTTGGGTGATGCAGTTCTTTTTTGGGGTGTTTTTGACATGTTTTGTGGTCTCCGTTTGGTTTTAGTTGGGTTCTTGTTGGTCATCATGGTGGAAAAGTGTAGATTGTGGGTTTTGGAGAACATCAGGTAGGTTTAGGGGGACCTTTGGGGTGGATCTATGGCTTTTGGAGTTTTCTTTCGATTTTTGTGTTGATTCCATTCTTGTTTGGGTTGTTTTTGACGTGTTTTGGGGTCTCCGTTGGGTTTCGTTGGGTTTTCCGTGGTCATCATGGTGGAAAAGTGTAGATTGTGGGTTTTTGGAGAACTTCAGGTAGGTTTAGGGGACTTTTGGGGTGGATTCATGGTATTTGGGGTTTTCTTCTGTTTTTTTCGGTGATGCAGTTCTTTTTTGGGGTGTTTTTGACATGTTTTGTGGTCTCCGTTTGGTTTTATTTGGGTTCTTGTTGGTCATCATGGTGGAAAAGTGTAGATTGTGGGTTTTGGAGAACTTCAGGTAGGTTTAGGGGACTTTTGGGGTGGATTCATGGTTTTTTGGGCTTTTCTTCTGTTTTTTGGGTGATGCAGTTCCTTTTTTGGGGTGTTTTTGACATGTTTTGGGGTCTCCGTTTGGTTTTATTTGGGTTCTTGTTGGTCATCATGGTGGAAAAGTGTAGATTGTGGGTTTTGGAGAACATCAGGTAGGTTTAGGGGGACTTTTGGGGTGGATCTATGGCTTTTGGGGTTTTCTTTCGTTTTTGTGTTGAGTCCGTTCTTGTTTGGGGTGTTTTTGACGTGTTTTGGGGTCTGTGTTGGGTTTCGTTGGGTTTTCCGTGGTCATCATGGTGGAAAAGTGTAGATTGTGGGTTTTGGAGAACTTCAGGTAGGTTTAGGGGGACCTTTTGGGGTGGATTCATGGTATATGGGGTTTTCTTCTGTTTTTTGGGGTGATGCAGTTCTTTTTTGGGGTGTTTTTGACGTGTTTTGGTGTCTCCGTTTGGTTTTAGTTGGGTTCTTGTTGGTCATCATCTTGGAAAAGTGTAGATTGTGGGTTTTGGAGAACATCTGTTAGGTTTAGGGGGACTTTTGGGGTGGATCTATAGCTTTTGGGGTTTTCTTTCGTTTTTCGTGTTGAGTCCGTTCTTGTTTGGGGTGTTTTTGACGTGTTTTGGGGTCTCCGTTGGGTTTCGTTGGGTTTTCCGTGGTCATCATGGTGGAAAAGTGTAGATTGTGGGTTTTGGAGAACTTCAGGTAGGTTTAGGGGACTTTTGGGGTGGATTCATGGTATTTGGTCTTTTCTTCTGTTTCTTGGGGTGATGCAGTTCTTTTTTGGGGTGTCTTTGACGTGTTTTGGGGTCTCCGTAGGGTTTTGTTGGGTTTTCCGTTTTCATCATGGTGAAAAGTGTAGATTGTGGGTTTTGGAGAACATCAGGTAGGTTTAGGGGGTCTTTTGGGGTGGATTCATGGTATATGGGGTTTTCTTCTGTTTTTTGGGGTGATGCAGTTCTTTTTTGGGGTGTTTTTGACGTGTTTTGGGGTCTCCGTTGGGTTTCGTTGGGTTTTCCGTGGTCATCATGGTGGAAAAGTGTAGATTGTGGGTTTTGGAGAACATCAGGTAGGTTTAGGTGGTCTTTTGGGGTGGATTCATGGTATTTGGGTTTTCTTTCGTTTTTTGTGTTGATCCCATTCTTGTTTGGGGTGTTTTTGACATGTTTTGGGGTCTCCGTTTGGTTTTAGTTGGGTTCTTGTTGGTCATCATGGTGGAAAAGTGTAAATTGTGGGGTTTTGGAGAACATCCGGTAGGTTTAGGGGGCCTTATGGGTGGATTCATGGTATATGGGTTTTTCGTACGTTTTTTGTGTTGATCCCATTCTTGTTTGGGTTTTTTTTGACATGTTTTGGTGTCTCCGTTTGGTTTTAGTTGGGTTCTTGTTGGTCATCATGGTGGTAAAGTGTAAATTGTGGGGTTTTGGAGAACATCCGGTAGGTTTAGGGGGACCTTTGGGGTGGATCTATGGCTTTTGGGGTTTTCTTTCGTTCTTTGTGTTGATCCCATTCTTGTTTGGGGTGTTTTTGACGTGTTTTGGGGTCTCCGTTGGGTTTTGTTGGGTTTTCCGTGGTCATCATGGTGGAAAAGTGTAGATTGTGGGTTTTGTAGAACTTCAGGTAGGTTTAGGGGACTTTTGGGGTGGATTCATGGTATTTGGGCTTTTCTTCTGTTTTTTTGGGTGATGCAGTTCTTTTTTGGGGTGTTTTTGACATGTTTTGTGGTCTCCGTTTGGTTTTAGTTGGGTTCTTGTTGGTCATCATGGTGGAAAAGTGTAGATTGTGGGTTTTGGAGAACTTCAGGTAGGTTTAGGGGACTTTTGGGGTGGATTCATGGTATTTGGGCTTTTCTTCTGTTTTTTTGGGTGATGCAGTTCTTTTTTGGGGTGTTTTTGACATGTTTTGTGGTCTCCGTTTGGTTTTAGTTGGGTTCTTGTTGGTCATCATGGTGGAAAAGTGTAGATTGTGGGTTTTGGAGAACATCAGGTAGGTTTAGGGGGACCTTTGGGGTGGATCTATGGCTTTTGGGGTTTTCTTTCGATTTTTGTGTTGATTCCATTCTTGTTTGGGTTGTTTTTGACGTGTTTTGGGGTATGTGTTGGGTTTCGTTGGGTTTTCCGTGGTCATCATGGTGGAAAAGTGTAGATTGTGGGTTTTGGAGAACTTCAGGTAGGTTTAGGGGACTTTTGGGGTGGATTCATGGTATTTGGGGTTTTCTTCTGTTTTTTTGGGTGATGCAGTTCTTTTTTGGGGTGTTTTTGACATGTTTTGTGGTCTCCGTTTGGTTTTATTTGGGTTCTTGTTGGTCATCATGGTGGAAAAGTGTAGATTGTGGGTTTTGGAGAACTTCAGGTAGGTTTAGGGGACTTTTGGGGTGGATTCATGGTATTTGGTCTTTTCTTCGGTTTCTTGGGGTGATGCAGTTCTTTTTTGGGGTGTCTTTGATGTGTTTTGGGGTCTCCGTAGGGTTTTGTTGGGTTTTCCGTGGTCATCATGGTGGAAAAGTGTAGATTGTGGGTTTTGGAGAACATCAGGTAGGTTTAGGGGGTCTTTTGGGGTGGATTCATGGTATATGGGGTTTTCTTCTGTTTTTTGGGGTGATGCAGTTCTTTTTTGGGGTGTTTTTGACGTGTTTTGGGGTCTCCGTTGGGTTTCGTTGGGTTTTCCGTGGTCATCATGGTGGAAAAGTGTAGATTGTGGGTTTTGGAGAACATCAGGTAGGTTAAGGGGGTCTTTTGGGGTGGATTCATGGTATTTGGGTTTTCTTTCGTTTTTTGTGTTGATCCCATTCTTGTTTGGGGTGTTTTTGACATGTTTTGGGGTCTCCGTTTGGTTTTAGTTGGGTTCTTGTTGGTCATCATGGTGGAAAAGTGTAAATTGTGGGGTTTTGGAGAACATCCGGTAGGTTTAGGGGGACTTTTGGGGTGGATTCATGGTATATGGGTTTTTCTTACGTTTTTTGTGTTGATCCCATTCTTGTTTGGGTTTTTTTTGACATGTTTTGGTGTCTCCGTTTGGTTTTAGTTGGGTTCTTGTTGGTCATCATGGTGGAAAAGTGTAAATTGTGGGGTTTTGGAGAACATCCGGTAGGTTTAGGGGGACCTTTGGGGTGGATCTATGGCTTTTGGGGTTTTCTTTCGTTCTTTGTGTAGATCCCATTCTTGTTTGGGGTGTTTTTGACGTGTTTTGGGGTCTCCGTTGGGTTTTGTTGGGTTTTCCGTGGTCATCATGGTGGAAAAGTGTAGATTGTGGGTTTTGGAGAACTTCAGGTAGGTTTAGAGGACTTTTGGGGTGGATTCATGGTATTTGGGCTTTTCTTCTGTTTTTTTGGGTGATGCAGTTCTTTTTTGGGGTGTTTTTGACATGTTTTGTGGTCTCCGTTTGGTTTTAGTTGGGTTCTTGTTGGTCATCATGGTGGAAAAGTGTAGATTGTGGGTTTTGGAGAACATCAGGTAGGTTTAGGGGGACCTTTGGGGTGGATCTATGGCTTTTGGGGTTTTCTTTCGATTTTTGTGTTGATTCCATTCTTGTTTGGGTTGTTTTTGACGTGTTTTGGGGTCTCCGTTGGGTTTCGTTGGGTTTTCCGTGGTCATCATGGTGGAAAAGTGTAGATTGTGGGTTTTGGAGAACTTCAGGTAGGTTTAGGGGACTTTTGGGGTGGATTCATGGTATTTGGGGTTTTCTTCTGTTTTTTTGGGTGATGCAGTTCTTTTTTGGGGTGTTTTTGACATGTTTTGTGGTCTCCGTTTGGTTTTAGTTGGGTTCTTGTTGGTCATCATGGTGGAAAAGTGTAGATTGTGGGTTTTGGAGAACTTCAGGTAGGTTTAGGGGACTTTTGGGGTGGATTCATGGTATTTGGGCTTTTCCTCTGTTTTTTTGGGTGATGCAGTTCTTTTTTGGGGTGTTTTTGACATGTTTTGTGGTCTCCGTTTGGTTTTAGTTGGGTTCTTGTTGGTCATCATGGTGGAAAAGTGTAGATTGTGGGTTTTGGAGAACATCAGGTAGGTTTAGGGGGACCTTTGGGGTGGATCTATGGCTTTTGGAGTTTTCTTTCGATTTTTGTGTTGATTCCATTCTTGTTTGGGTTGTTTTTGACGTGTTTTGGGGTCTCCGTTGGGTTTCGTTGGGTTTTCCGTGGTCATCATGGTGGAAAAGTGTAGATTGTGGGTTTTGGAGAACTTCAGGTAGGTTTAGGGGACTTTTGGGGTGGATTCATGGTATTTGGGGTTTTCTTCTGTTTTTTTGGGTGATGCAGTTCTTTTTTGGGGTGTTTTTGACATGTTTTGTGGTCTCCGTTTGGTTTTATTTGGGTTCTTGTTGGTCATCATGGTGGAAAAGTGTAGATTGTGGGTTTTGGAGAACTTCAGGTAGGTTTAGGGGACTTTTGGGGTGGATTCATGGTATTTGGGCTTTTCTTCTGTTTTTTGGGTGATGCAGTTCCTTTTTTGGGGTGTTTTTGACATGTTTTGGGGTCTCCGTTTGGTTTTAGTTGGGTTCTTGTTGGTCATCATGGTGGAAAAGTGTAAATTGTGGGTTTTTGGAGAACATCAGGTAGGTTTAGGGGGACCTTTGGGGTGGATCTATGGCTTTTGGGGTTTTCTTTCGTTTTTTGTGTTGAGTCCGTTCTTGTTTGGGTGTTTTTGACGTGTTTTGGGGTCTCCGTTGGGTTTCGTTGGGTTTTCCATTGTCATCATGGTGGAAAAGTGTAGATTGTGGGTTTTGGAGAACTTCAGGTAGGTTTAGGGGACTTTTGGGGTGGATTCATGGTATTTGGGCTTTTCTTCTGTTTTTTGGGTGATGCAGTTCCTTTTTTGGGGTGTTTTTGACATGTTTTGGGGTCTCCGTTTGGTTTTATTTGGGTTCTTGTTGGTCATCATGGTGGAAAAGTGTAGATTGTGGGTTTTGGAGAACATCAGGTAGGTTTAGGGGGACTTTTGGGGTGGATCTATGGCTTTTGGGGTTTTCTTTCGTTTTTTGTGTTGAGTCCGTTCTTGTTTGGGGTGTTTTTGACGTGTTTTGGGGTCTGTGTTGGGTTTCGTTGGGTTTTCCGTGGTCATCATGGTGGAAAAGTGTAGATTGTGGGTTTTGGAGAACTTCAGGTAGGTTTAGGGGGACTTTTGAGGTGGATTCATGGTATATGGGTTTTTCTTCTGTTTTTTTGGGTGATGCAGTTCTTTTTTGGGGTGTCTTTGACGTGTTTTGGGGTCTCCGTAGGGTTTTGTTGGGTTTTCCGTTTTCATCATGGTGGAAAAGTGTAGATTGTGGGTTTTGGAGAACATCAGGTAGGTTTAGGGGGTCTTTTGGGGTGGATTCATGGTATATGGGGTTTTCTTCTGTTTTTTGGGGTGATGCAGTTCTTTTTTGGGGTGTTTTTGACGTGTTTTGTGGTCTCCGTTGGGTTTCCTTGGTTTTTCCATTGTCATCATGGTGGAAAAGTGTAGATTGTGGGTTTTGGAGAACATCAGGTAGGTTTAGGGGGTCTTTTGGGGTGGATTCATGGTATATGGGGTTTTCTTTCGTTTTTTTGTGTTGATCCCATTCTTGTTTGGGGTGTTTTTGACATGTTTTGGTGTCTCCGTTTGGTTTTAGTTGGGTTCTTGTTGGTCATCATGGTGGAAAAGTGTAAATTGTGGGGTTATGGAGAACATCAGGTAGGTTTAGGGGGACTTTTGGGGTGGATCTATGGCTTTTGGGGTTTTCTTTCATTTTTTGTGTTGATCCCGTTCTTGTTTGGGTTGTTTTTGACATGTTTTGGGGTCTCCGTTTGGTTTTAGTTGGGTTCTTGTTGGTCATCATGGTGGAAAAGTGTAAATTGTGGGGTTTTGGAGAACATCCGGTAGGTTTAGGGGGACTTTTGGGGAGGATTCATGGTATATGGGTTTTTCTTACGTTTTTTGTGTTGATCCCATTCTTGTTTGGGTTTTTTTTGACATGTTTTGGTGTCTCCGTTTGGTTTTAGTTGGGTTCTTGTTGGTCATCATGGTGGAAAAGTGTAAATTGTGGGGTTTTGGAGAACATCCGGTAGGTTTAGGGGGAGTTTTGGGGTGAATCTATGTCTTTTGGGGTTTTCTTTCGTTCTTTGTGTTGATCCCGTTCTTATTTGGGGTGTTTTTGACGTGTTTTGGGGTGTCCGTTGGGTTTCGTTGGGTTTTCCGTGGTCATCATGGTGGAAAAGTGTAGATTGTGGGTTTTGGAGAACATCAGGTAGGTTTAGGGGGTCTTTTGGGGTGGATTCATGGTATATGGGGTTTTCTTTCGTTTTTTGTGTTGATCCCATTCTTGTTTGGGGTGTTTTTGACATGTTTTGGTGTCTCCGTTTGGTTTTAGTTGGGTTCTTGTTGGTCATCATGGTGGAAAAGTGTAAATTGTGGGGTTTTGGAGAACATCCGGTAGGTTTAGGGGGACTTTTGGGGTGGATTCATGGTATATGGGTTTTTCTTACGTTTTTTGTGTTGATCCCATTCTTGTTTGGGTTTTTTTTGACATGTTTTGGTGTCTCCGTTTGGTTTTAGTTGGGTTCTTGTTGGTCATCATGGTGGAAAAGTGTAAATTGTGGGGTTTTGGAGAACATCCGGTAGGTTTAGGGGGAGTTTTGGGGTGGATCTATGTCTTTTGGGGTTTTCTTTCGTTCTTTGTGTTGATCCCGTTCTTGTTTGGGGTGTTTTTGACGTGTTTTGGGGTCTCCGTTGGGTTTCGTTGGGTTTTCCATTGTCATCATGGTGGAAAAGTGTAGATTGTGGGTTTTGGAGAACTTCAGGTAGGTTTAGGGGACTTTTGGGGTGGATTCATGGTATTTGGGCTTTTCTTCTCTTTTTTTGGGTGATGCAGTTCTTTTTTGGGGTGTTTTTGACATGTTTTGGTGTCTCCGTTTGGTTTTAGTTGGGTTCTTGTTGGTCATCATGGTGGAAAAGTGTAGATTGTGGGTTTTGGAGAACATCAGGTAGGTTTAGGGGGACCTTTGGGGTGGATCTATGGCTTTTGGAGTTTTCTTTCGATTTTTGTGTTGATTCCATTCTTGTTTGGGTTGTTTTTGACGTGTTTTGGGGTCTCCGTTGGGTTTCGTTGGGTTTTCCGTGGTCATCATGGTGGAAAAGTGTAGATTGTGGGTTTTGGAGAACTTCAGGTAGGTTTAGGGGACTTTTGGGGTGGATTCATGGTATTTGGGGTTTTCTTCTGTTTTTTTGGGTGATGCAGTTCTTTTTTGGGGTGTTTTTGACATGTTTTGTGGTCTCCGTTTGGTTTTATTTGGGTTCTTGTTGGTCATCATGGTGGAAAAGTGTAGATTGTGGGTTTTGGAGAACTTCAGGTAGGTTTAGGGGACTTTTGGGGTGGATTCATGGTATTTGGGCTTTTCTTCTGTTTTTTGGGTGATGCAGTTCCTTTTTTGGGGTGTTTTTGACATGTTTTGGGGTCTCCGTTTGGTTTTATTTGGGTTCTTGTTGGTCATCATGGTGGAAAAGTGTAAATTGTGGGTTTTTGGAGAACATCAGGTAGGTTTTGGGGGACCTTTGGGGTGGATCTATGGCTTTTGGGGTTTTCTTTCGTTTTTTGTGTTGAGTCCGTTCTTGTTTGGGTGTTTTTGACGTGTTTTGGGGTCTCCGTTGGGTTTCGTTGGGTTTTCCATTGTCATCATGGTGGAAAAGTGTAGATTGTGGGTTTTTGTCCTGGTTTCAGTTAGCACAGAATTAATTTTCTTCCTAGTAGCTGGTGGAATGCTGTGTTTTGGCTTAGAATGAGAAGAGTGCTGATAACACCCCGATGCTTTAATTGTTGCAGAGCAGTGCTTATACTAAGCCAAGGACATCTCAGCCTTTGCTCTGTCCTGCCAACGGGCAGGCTGGGGGGTGCAGTAAGAGCTGGGAGGGGACAGACCCAGGACAGGTGACCCAAACTAGCCAAAGGGGTATTCCATACCATCTGACGTCATGCTAAACAATATATAGGGGTGGCTAGCCGGGGGGAGGGGGCCGGACTGCTCGGGGTTAGGCTGGGCATCGGTCAGCGGGTGGTGAGCAATTGCATTGTGCATCACTTGTTTGTACATACTATTATTACTTTCGTATTATCACCATTGTATCATCATTATTATTATTGTTATTATTATTTTTGTTATTTTTTTTTCCTGTCTTATTAAACTGTCTTTATCTCAACTCACGGGCTTCACTTTCCATTTCTCTCCCCCGTCCCAGAGAGGGAGGGGGGAGGGTGAGCGAACGGCTGCGTGGTGTTTAGCTGCCGGTCGGGTTAAACCACGACAGTCTTTTTGGCGCCCAACGTGGGGCCCGAAAGGTTGAGATAACGGCAGATCTGATCAGAGTGTGTTAAACTAAAATTGGTGGAAGGATTAGACCTGCTTAATAGTCACTTGTCATGATGCTGATTGCTTTAATCACAACTCTGCTGCGCCTGTTTTCCAAATTGAGTATTATAGTACATTATTTTCCGTATTTGCTCTCTGTAGTGTTGTTTCTCCTCTCCGGGCCCTGGTTTCAGACCATTATGGTACTAAGTGTTATAGCAATGGCTTATGAGACGATAAGATATCTGGTCATGACTCTAACTTGGTATTTATACTCAGTAACATCGTGGACTCTGTACTTTGGAAACAGCATCTTGGGAACTATTAGCAATTATACCTATTGTTTTTCTCCATTAGAGAGTCAATCTGTGGAGGGGAAAGGGGAGGATATTTTTCCTTACTTGCTTACTCTCCCTTTCTCCTTCACCACCCCTGTATCCTCCTGGGTCACTCTGCCTTCCTCCTTCACCACCCTCTTATCCCCTGAGCTTGTCACAATAGCTCTCCAAGATATTGAATATTTCTGGAATACTCAGAATACCATAGTCTTGTTGTTCTGCCTCATGAATGCACTTCAGATTCTGCTTAAAGTTAAACAACTACTTATGAAGCTCATCCGGAGATCTGCCCGGAGGCAGTATAGTTGTGGGTGGCAGGGAGTATGGGTGGATATGGGCAGGCATCTAGAGCAGTTGGCACCCCCAGTGTGTTGGAAATTCACCCCTGAACAATGGCAAAATCCTCAAAAACTGGCAGAATGCTTGAAAAAAAGGTGTAATGATTCTGGCAGTTCCAAAGTAACACAAATCATTGTAACGTGCTGGGGCCTGGCTCATGCCTATCGAGCTGCCATTGATACTGCTGTCAACTTAGTGACAGACCCTGCGGCCACTCCAAACCCTGTGACAGATCCAACGGCCACTGTGACCCCTACGGTGGATTCTGCAGCCGCTCCAGTCCCAGCTCCTGCAGCCGCTCCAGTCCCAGCTCCTGCAGCCGCTCCAGTCCCAGCTCCTGCAGCCGCTCCAGCTCCAGCTCCTGCAGCCGCTCCAGTCCCAGCTCCTGCAGCCGCTCCAGTCCCAGCTCCTGCAGCTGCTCCAGTCCCAGTTCCTGCAGTCGCTCCAGTTCCAGCTCCGGCCGCTACTCCAGTCCCAGTTCCTGCAACTGCTCCAGTCCCAGCTCCTGAAGCTGCTCCAGCTCCAGCTCCTGAAGCCGCTCCAGCTCCAGCTCCTGCAGCTGCTCCAGTCCCAGTTCCTGCAGTCGCTCCAGTTCCAGCTCCGGCCGCTACTCCAGTCCCAGTTCCTGCAACTGCTCCAGTCCCAGCTCCTGAAGCCGCTCCAGCTCCAGCTCCTGAAGCCGCTCCAGCTCCAGCTCCTACTGCTGCTCCAGTCCCAGCTCCTGCAACTGCTCCAGCTCCAGCTCCAGCTCCTGTAGCCGCTACAGCTTCGGTTCCTGCAACTGCTCCAGCTCCTGTAGCCGCTCCAGCTCCTGTGGCCGTGTCAGAGAAACGAGCTGTAGCAGTGCAAGTTGACCCTGCAGAGGGCATTCCAACCCCTGTGGCAGACCCTGTAACAAAGTCAGAGAAACGAGCAGTAGCAGTGCAAGCTGCCCCTGTAGAGAAGGTGAAAATATGGTATAGAAATTCAAGTCGTTTAGAACGCAGAGAGTCTTCTGCCAATCCAGGTAAGGCTTCTGCCAAAACTAAGTATAGAGATGACGAAGATGATGACGACGCTGGGCCGTCAAGGATTCAGGAGGAGGAAGATGAGGATGCCGAAAGAGCAACAGTAACTACCCGAAGCCTAAACGAGCGCGAGCTACGAGATGTGCGAAAAGATTTTGGTCGCTGTATAGGTGAGCAGCTTGTCACCTGGCTGCTCCGGTGCTGGGACTCTGGAGCCAATTGTGTGGAATTAGACGGCAGGGAAGCCAAGCGGCTGGGATCCCTTGCTCGAGACGCCGGCATTGACAAAGCAATTGCAGATGGAGCACGACCCACCAGCCTCTGGAGGCGTCTCCTCTCAGCTGTGAGGGAAAGGTATCCCTTCAAGGAAGATATTTTATGTCTACCAGGCAAGTGGACCACTATGGAGAAGGGAATCCAGTACCCGAGGGAATTAGCCGTACGGGAAGTGATTTATGAGGATCCAGACCTCAAACAAACATCCACAGATCCAGATGAAGTCAAGTGTACACGACCCATGTGGCGGAAGTTTGTACGGAGTGCACCATCATCATATGCCAGCTCATTGGCAATAATGGCCTGGAAAGAGGATGAGGAACCCACAGTGGGTGAAGCGGCTAAACAACTCCGGCAGTACGAAGAAAGTCTCTCCTCTTCCTTACAGGCCTGCGTCTCAGCTGTGGAGAAACTTTCTGAAAAGGTTCACCAACTTGAAGAGAATCTATTGTCCTCCCCACCTGAACCAACCAGTGCCCACCGACCAAAGGAGAACACTTGGGAGAAACTTTCTGAAAAGGTTCACCAACTTGAAGAGAGATTATTCTCCTTCGCACCTGTACAAAGCAGTGTCTCATCTGTCAGGGGTAGGCGTTCACCCACACAAGGAAGACGATATGGTGGGTACTCACCCCGTGCCACCCTGTGGTTTTACTTACGAGACCATGGAGAGGACATGAGAAAGTGGGATGGAAAATCTACCGCGACCCTAGAGGCACGGGTACGTGAGTTGCAAAAGAAAACAATCAGGAAAAAGGGATTCTCCGAAAAGTTTGCTGCTCCAACTTCCAGCAGACAGTCCTTCAAACACAGAAACGAGGAAGATTCTGACCAGGATTAGGGGGGCCCTGCCTCCAGCCAGGGGGAGGAAAGGGACAATCGAGTTTATTGGACTGTGTGGATTCGATGGCCTGGCACATCACGCGCACAGAAGTATAAGGCTTTAGTAGACACCGGTGCACAATGTACTATAATGCCATCGAGCTATAAAGGACCAGAGCCCATCTATATTTGTGGAGTGACAGGGGGATCTCAGCAGTTGACTGTATTGGAGGCTGAAGTGAGTCTGACTGGGAATGAGTGGGAAAAGCACCGCATTGTGACTGGTCCGGATGCTCCATGTATCCTTGGCATAGACTATCTTAGAAGAGGATACTGCAAGGACCCAAAAGGGTTCCGGTGGGCTTTTGGTATTGCTGCCTTAGAGACAGAGGGCATTAAACAATTATCTACCTTGCCTGGTCTCTCAGAGGACCCCTCTGTTGTGGGGTTGCTGAGGGTCGAAGAACAGCAAGTGCCAATTGCTACCACAACTGTGCACCGGCGGCAATATCGCACCAACCGAGACTCCCTGATTCCCATCCATAAGCTAATTCGTCAATTGGAGAGCCAAGGAGTGATCAGCAAGACTCATTCACCTTTCAATAGTCCCATATGGCCAGTGCGAAAGTCTAATGGCGAGTGGAGACTAACAGTGGACTATCGCGGCCTGAACGAAGTCACGCCACCACTGAGTGCTGCAGTGCCGGACATGCTGGAACTTCAGTATGAACTTGAATCGAAGGCAGCCAAGTGGTACGCCACAATTGATATCGCTAATGCATTTTTCTCCATCCCTCTAGCAGCAGAGTGCAGGCCACAATTTGCCTTCACTTGGAGGGGAGTCCAATATACTTGGAATAGGCTGCCCCAGGGGTGGAAACACAGCCCTACCATTTGCCATGGGCTGATCCAGTCTGCACTAGAGCAGGGGGAAGCTCCTGAACACCTGCAGTACATCGATGACATTATTGTGTGGGGTGACACAGCAGAGGAAGTTTTCGAGAAAGGGAAGAAAATAGTCCAAATCCTTCTGAAAGCCGGTTTTGCCATAAAACAAAATAAAGTCAAAGGACCTGCACGGGAGATCCAATTTTTAGGAATAAAATGGCAAGATGGACGTCGTCAAATCCCAATGGATGTGATCAACAAAATAACAGCTATGTCTCCACCAACTAACAAAAAAGAAACACAGACTTTCCTAGGTGTTGTGGGGTTTTGGAGAATGCACATCCCAAATTACAGTCTGATTGTAAACCCACTCTACCAAGTAACTCGTAAGAAGAATGAGTTTGAATGGGGCCCTGAACAACGACAAGCCTTTGAACAAATCAAGCAGGAAATAGTCCATGCAGTAGCCCTTGGGCCAGTTCGAACAGGACCAGATGTAAAGAATGTGCTCTACACTGCAGCCGGGGAGAACGGCCCCACCTGGAGCCTCTGGCAGAAAGAACCTGGGGAAACTCGAGGTCGGCCTCTGGGGTTTTGGAGTCGGGGATACAGAGGATCTGAGGCCCGCTATACTCCAACTGAAAAGGAGATATTGGCAGCATATGAAGGAGTTCGATCTGCTTCGGAGGTGGTCGGTACTGAAGCGCAGCTCCTCCTAGCACCCCGATTACCGGTACTAGGCTGGATGTTCAAGGGAAGGGTCCCCTCTACGCATCATGCAACTGATGCTACATGGAGCAAGTGGGTTGCACTGATTACTCAGCGGGCTCGAATAGGAAACCCCAGTCGCCCAGGAATATTGGAAGTGATCATGGACTGGCCAGAAGGCAAATACTTTGGGATATCATCAGAGGAGGAGGTGGGTCGTGCTGAAGAAGCCCCACTGTACAACCAGTTGCCAGAGAATGAAAAGAAATATGCCCTGTTCACTGATGGGTCCTGTCGTATTGTGGGGAAGCATCGGAGATGGAAGGCTGCTGTATGGAGTCCTACGCGACGAGTTGCAGAAGCTGCTGAGGGAGAAGGTGAATCGAGTCAGTTTGCAGAAGTGAAAGCCATTCAGCTGGCTTTAGACATTGCTGAACGAGAAAAATGGCCAGTTCTCTATCTCTACACCGATTCATGGATGGTAGCAAATGCCCTGTGGGGATGGTTACAGCAATGGAAGCAAAACAACTGGCAGCGTAGGGGCAAACCTATCTGGGCTGCTGCATTGTGGCAAGATATTGCTGCTCGGGTAGAGAACCTGGCTGTGAAAGTACGCCACGTAGATGCTCATGTGCCCAAGAATCGGGCTACTGAAGAACATCAAAACAACCAGCAGGTGGATCAGGCTGCTAAGATTGAAGTAGCTCAGGTGGACCTGGATTGGCAGCATAAAGGTGAATTATTTATAGCCCGATGGGCCCATGACACCTCAGGCCATCAAGGTAGAGATGCAACATACAGATGGGCTCGTGATCGAGGGGTGGACTTGACCATGGACGCTATAGCACAGGTTATTCATGACTGTGAAACGTGCTGCAATCAAGCAAGCCAAACGGTCAAAGCCTCTTTGGTATGGAGGACGATGGCTGAAATATAAATATGGAGAGGCCTGGCAGATTGATTACATCACACTCCCTCAAACTCGCAATGGCAAGCGCCACGTACTTACAATGGTGGAAGCAACCACCGGATGGCTGGAAACATATCCTGTGCCTCATGCTACCGCCCGGAACACCATCCTGGGCCTTGAAAAGCAAGTCCTATGGCGACATGGCACTCCAGAAAGAATAGAATCAGACAATGGGACTCACTTCCGAAACAACCTTATAGACACTTGGGCCAAAGAACATGGTATTGAATGGGTGTATCACATCCCCTATCATGCACCAGCCTCCGGGAAAGTTGAACGATACAATGGCCTGTTAAAGACTACCTTGAAAGCAATGGGCGCTGGGACGTTCAAAAACTGGGATACACATTTGGCAAAGGCCACCTGGTTAGTCAATACTAGGGGATCTACCAACCGAGCTGGACCTGCCCAATCAAACCTGTTACGTACTGTAGATGGGGATAAAGTTCCTGTAGTGCATGTAAAAAATATGCTGGGTAAAACAGTCTGGGCTACTCCTGCCTCAGGAAAAGGCAAACCTATTCGTGGAATTGTTTTCGCTCAGGGACCTGGATATACTTGGTGGGTGATGCAAAAGAACGGAGAGGTCCGGTGTGTACCTCAAGGAGATTTAATACTGGGTGAGAATAGCCCATGAACTGAATTGCACCATGTTAAATAGTATATTATACTGTATGTTATCACTACCATGATTACTATAGGTGACTAATTAGAATGTATGGAAAAGAGTGTAACCTGAGCATGACATAAATGGTATGGAATAAGGGGTGGATAGATGTCCTGGTTTCAGTTAGCACAGAATTAATTTTCTTCCTAGTAGCTGGTGGAATGCTGTGTTTTGGCTTAGAATGAGAAGAGTGCTGATAACACCCCGATGCTTTAATTGTTGCAGAGCAGTGCTTATACTAAGCCAAGGACATCTCAGCCTTTGCTCTGTCCTGCCAACGGGCAGGCTGGGGGGTGCAGTAAGAGCTGGGAGGGGACAGACCCAGGACAGGTGACCCAAACTAGCCAAAGGGGTATTCCATACCATCTGACGTCATGCTAAACAATATATAGGGGTGGCTAGCCGGGGGGAGGGGGCCGGACTGCTCGGGGTTAGGCTGGGCATCGGTCAGCGGGTGGTGAGCAATTGCATTGTGCATCACTTGTTTGTACATACTATTATTACTTTCGTATTATCACCATTGTATCATCATTATTATTATTGTTATTATTATTTTTGTTATTTTTTTTTCCTGTCTTATTAAACTGTCTTTATCTCAACTCACGGGCTTCACTTTCCATTTCTCTCCCCCGTCCCAGAGAGGGAGGGGGGAGGGTGAGCGAACGGCTGCGTGGTGTTTAGCTGCCGGTCGGGTTAAACCACGACAGACTTGGAGAACTTCAGGTAGGTTTAGGGGACTTTTGGGGTGGATTCATGGTATTTGGGCTTTTCTTCTGTTTTTTTGGGTGATGCAGTTCTTTTTTGGGGTGTTTTTGACATGTTTTGTGGTCTCCGTTTGGTTTTAGTTGGGTTCTTGTTGGTCATCATGGTGGAAAAGTGTAGATTGTGGGTTTTGGAGAACATCAGGTAGGTTTAGGGGGACCTTTGGGGTGGATCTATGGCTTTTGGGGTTTTCTTTCGATTTTTGTGTTGATTCCATTCTTGTTTGGGTTGTTTTTGACGTGTTTTGGGGTCTCCGTTGGGTTTCGTTGGGTTTTCCGTGGTCATCATGGTGGAAAAGTGTAGATTGTGGGTTTTGTAGAACTTCAGGTAGGTTTAGGGGACTTTTGGGGTGGATTCATGGTATTTGGGGTTTTCTTCTGTTTTTTGGGGTGATGCAGTTCTTTTTTGGGGTGTTTTTGACATGTTTTGGTGTCTCCGTTTGGTTTTAGTTGGGTTCTTGTTGGTCATCATGGTGGAAAAGTGTAGATTGTGGGTTTTGGAGAACTTCAGGTAGGTTTAGGGGACTTTTGGGGTGGATTCATGGTATTTGGGCTTTTCTTCTGTTTTTTGGGTGATGCAGTTCCTTTTTTGGGGTGTTTTTGACATGTTTTGGGGTCTCCGTTTGGTTTTATTTGGGTTCTTGTTGGTCATCATGGTGGAAAAGTGTAAATTGTGGGTTTTTGGAGAACATCAGGTATGTTTAGGGGGACCTTTGGGGTGGATCTATGGCTTTTGGGGTTTTCTTTCGTTTTTTGTGTTGAGTCCGTTCTTGTTTGGGGTGTTTTTGACGTGTTTTGGGGTCTCCGTTGGGTTTCGTTGTGTTTTCCGTTTTCATCATGGTGGAAAAGTGTAGATTGTGGGTTTTGGAGAACTTCAGGTAGGTTTAGGGGACTTTTGGGGTGGATTCATGGTATTTGGGCTTTTCTTCTGTTTTTTTGGGTGATGCAGTTCTTTTTTGGGGTGTTTTTGACATGTTTTGTGGTCTCCGTTTGGTTTTAGTTGGGTTCTTGTTGGTCATCATGGTGGAAAAGTGTAGATTGTGGGTTTTGGAGAACATCAGGTAGGTTTAGGGGGACCTTTGGGGTGGATCTATGGCTTTTGGGGTTTTCTTTCGATTTTTGTGTTGATTCCATTCTTGTTTGGGGTGTTTTTGACGTGTTTTGGGGTCTCCGTTGGGTTTCGTTGGGTTTTCCGTGGTCATCATGGTGGAAAAGTGTAGATTGTGGGTTTTGGAGAACTTCAGGTAGGTTTAGGGGACTTTTGGGGTGGATTCATGGTATTTGGGCTTTTCTTCTGTTTTTTTTGGGTGATGCAGTTCTTTTTTGGGGTGTTTTTGACATGTTTTGTGGTCTCCGTTTGGTTTTAGTTGGGTTCTTGTTGGTCATCATGGTGGAAAAGTGTAGATTGTGGGTTTTGGAGAACATCAGGTAGGTTTAGGGGGACCTTTGGGGTGGATCTATGGCTTTTGGGGTTTTCTTTCGATTTTTGTGTTGATTCCATTCTTGTTTGGGTTGTTTTTGACGTGTTTTGGGGTGTCCGTTTGGTTTCGTTGTGTTTTCCGTGGTCATCATGGTGGAAAAGTGTAGATTGTGGGTTTTGGAGAACTTCAGGTAGGTTTAGGGGACTTTTGGGGTGGATTCATGGTATTTGGGCTTTTCTTCTGTTTTTTTGGGTGATGCAGTTCTTTTTTGGGGTGTTTTTGACATGTTTTGTGGTCTCCGTTTGGTTTTAGTTGGGTTCTTGTTGGTCATCATGGGGGAAAAGTGTAGATTGTGGGTTTTGGAGAACATCAGGTAGGTTTAGGGGGACCTTTGGGGTGGATCTATGGCTTTTGGGGTTTTCTTTCGATTTTTGTGTTGATTCCATTCTTGTTTGGGTTGTTTTTGACGTGTTTTGGGGTCTCCGTTGGGTTTCGTTGGGTTTTCCGTGGTCATCATGGTGGAAAAGTGTAGATTGTGGGTTTTGGAGAACTTCAGGTAGGTTTAGGGGACTTTTGGGGTGGATTCATGGTATTTGGGGTTTTCTTCTGTTTTTTGGGGTGATGCAGTTCTTTTTTGGGGTGTCTTTGACGTGTTTTGGGGTCTCCGTAGGGTTTTGTTGGGTTTTCCGTTTTCATCATGGTGGAAAAGTGTAGATTGTGGGTTTTGGAGAACATCAGGTAGGTTTAGGGGGTCTTTTGGGGTGGATTCATGGTATATGGGGTTTTCTTCTGTTTTTTGGGGTGATGCAGTTCTTTTTTGGGGTGTTTTTGACGTGTTTTGGGGTCTCCGTTGGGTTTTGTTGGGTTTTCCATGGTCATCATGGTGGAAAAGTGTAGATTGTGGGTTTTGGAGAACATCAGGTAGGTTTAGTGGGACTTTTGGGGTGGATTCATGGTATATGGGGTTTTCTTTCGTTTTTTTGTGTTGATCCCATTCTTGTTTGGGGTGTTTTTGACATGTTTTGGTGTCTCCGTTTGGTTTTAGTTGGGTTCTTGTTGGTCATCATGGTGGAAAAGTGTAAATTGTGGGGTTATGGAGAACATCCGGTAGGTTTAGGGGGAGTTTTGGGGTGGATCTATGGCTTTTGGGGTTTTCTTTCATTTTTTGTGTTGATCCCGTTCTTGTTTGGGTTGTTTTTGACGTGTTTTGGGGTGTCCGTTTGGTTTCGTTGTGTTTTCCGTTTTCATCATGGTGGAAAAGTGTAGATTGTGGGTTTTGGAGAACTTCAGGTAGGTTTAGGGGACTTTTGGGGTGGATTCATGGTATTTGGGCTTTTCTTCTGTTTTTTTGGGTGATGCAGTTCTTTTTTGGGGTGTTTTTGACATGTTTTGTGGTCTCCGTTTGGTTTTAGTTGGGTTCTTGTTGGTCATCATGGTGGAAAAGTGTAGATTGTGGGTTTTGGAGAACATCAGGTAGGTTTAGGGGGACCTTTGGGGTGGATCTATGGCTTTTGGGGTTTTCTTTCGATTTTTGTGTTGATTCCATTCTTGTTTGGGGTGTTTTTGACGTGTTTTGGGGTCTCCGTTGGGTTTCGTTGGGTTTTCCGTGGTCATCATGGTGGAAAAGTGTAGATTGTGGGTTTTGGAGAACTTCAGGTAGGTTTAGGGGACTTTTGGGGTGGATTCATGGTATTTGGGCTTTTCTTCTGTTTTTTTTGGGTGATGCAGTTCTTTTTTGGGGTGTTTTTGACATGTTTTGTGGTCTCCGTTTGGTTTTAGTTGGGTTCTTGTTGGTCATCATGGTGGAAAAGTGTAGATTGTGGGTTTTGGAGAACATCAGGTAGGTTTAGGGGGACCTTTGGGGTGGATCTATGGCTTTTGGGGTTTTCTTTCGATTTTTGTGTTGATTCCATTCTTGTTTGGGTTGTTTTTGACGTGTTTTGGGGTGTCCGTTTGGTTTCGTTGTGTTTTCCGTGGTCATCATGGTGGAAAAGTGTAGATTGTGGGTTTTGGAGAACTTCAGGTAGGTTTAGGGGACTTTTGGGGTGGATTCATGGTATTTGGGCTTTTCTTCTGTTTTTTTGGGTGATGCAGTTCTTTTTTGGGGTGTTTTTGACATGTTTTGTGGTCTCCGTTTGGTTTTAGTTGGGTTCTTGTTGGTCATCATGGTGGAAAAGTGTAGATTGTGGGTTTTGGAGAACATCAGGTAGGTTTAGGGGGACCTTTGGGGTGGATCTATGGCTTTTGGGGTTTTCTTTCGATTTTTGTGTTGATTCCATTCTTGTTTGGGTTGTTTTTGACGTGTTTTGGGGTCTCCGTTGGGTTTCGTTGGGTTTTCCGTGGTCATCATGGGGGAAAAGTGTAGATTGTGGGTTTTGGAGAACTTCAGGTAGGTTTAGGGGACTTTTGAGGTGGATTCATGGTATTTGGGGTTTTCTTCTGTTTTTTGGGGTGATGCAGTTCTTTTTTGGGGTGTCTTTGACGTGTTTTGGGGTCTCCGTAGGGTTTTGTTGGGTTTTCCGTTTTCATCATGGTGGAAAAGTGTAGATTGTGGGTTTTGGAGAACATCAGGTAGGTTTAGGGGGTCTTTTGGGGTGGATTCATGGTATATGGGGTTTTCTTCTGTTTTTTGGGGTGATGCAGTTCTTTTTTGGGGTGTTTTTGACGTGTTTTAGGGTCTCCGTTTGGTTTTATTTGGGTTCTTGTTGGTCATCATGGTGGAAAAGTGTAGATTGTGGGTTTTGGAGAACATCAGGTAGGTTTAGGGGGACTTTTGGGGTGGATCTATGGCTTTTGGGGTTTTCTTTCTTTTTTTGTGTTGAGTCCGTTCTTGTTTGGGTTGTTTTTGACGTGTTTTGGGGTCTCCGTTGGGTTTCGTTGGGTTTTCTGTGGTCATCATGGTGGAAAAGTGTAGATTGTGGGTTTTGGAGAACATCAGGTAGGTTTAGGGGGTCTTTTGGGGTGGATTCATGGTATATGGGGTTTTCTTCTGTTTTTTGGGGTGATGCAGTTCTTTTTTGCGGTGTTTTTGACGTGTTTTGTGGTCTCCGTTGGGTTTCCTTGGTTTTTCCATTGTCATCATGGTGGAAAAGTGTAGATTGTGGGTTTTGGAGAACATCAGGTAGGTTTAGGGGGACTTTTGGGGTGGATTCATGGTATATGGGGTTTTCTTTCGTTTTTTTGTGTTGATTCCATTCTTGTTTGGGGTGTTTTTGACATGTTTTGGTGTCTCCGTTTGGTTTTAGTTGGGTTCTTGTTGGTCATCATGGTGGAAAAGTGTAAATTGTGGGGTTATGGAGAACATCAGGTAGGTTTAGGGGGACTTTTGGGGTGGATCTATGGCTTTTGGGGTTTTCTTTCATTTTTTGTGTTGATCCCGTTCTTGTTTGGGGTGTTTTTGACGTGTTTTGGGGTCTCCGTTGGGTTTCGTTGTGTTTTCCGTTGTCATCATGGTGGAAAAGTGTAGATTGTGGGTTTTGGAGAACTTCAGGTAGGTTTAGGGGACTTTTGGGGTGGATTCATGGTATTTGGGCTTTTCTTCTGTTTTTTGGGTGATGCAGTTCTTTTTTGGGGTGTTTTTGACATGTTTTGTGGTCTCCGTTTGGTTTTAGTTGGGTTCTTGTTGGTCATCATGGTGGAAAAGTGTAGATTGTGGGTTTTGGACAACATCAGGTAGGTTTAGGGGGACTTTTGGGGTGGATCTATGGCTTTTGGGGTTTTCTTTCTTTTTTTGTGTTGAGTCCATTCTTGTTTGGGTTGTTTTTGACGTGTTTTGGGGTCTCCGTTGGGTTTCGTTGGGTTTTCTGTGGTCATCATGGTGGAAAAGTGTAGATTGTGGGTTTTGGAGAACTTCAGGTAGGTTTAGGGGACTTTTGGGGTGGATTCATGGTATTTGGGCTTTTCTTCTGTTTCTTGGGGTGATGCAGTTCTTTTTTGGGGTGTCTTTGACGTGTTTTGGGGTGTCCGTAGGGTTTTGTTGGGTTTTCCGTTTTCATCATGGTGGAAAAGTGTAGATTGTGGGTTTTGGAGAACTTCAGGTAGGTTTAGGGGACTTTTGGGGTGGATTCATGGTATTTGGGCTTTTCTTCTGTTTTTTTGGGTGATGCAGTTCTTTTTTGGGGTGTTTTTGACATGTTTTGTGGTCTCCGTTTGGTTTTAGTTGGGTTCTTGTTGGTCATCATGGTGGAAAAGTGTAGATTGTGGGTTTTGGAGAACTTCAGGTAGGTTTAGGGGACTTTTGGGGTGGATTCATGGTATTTGGGCTTTTCTTCTGTTTCTTGGGGTGATGCAGTTCTTGTTTGGGGTGTCTTTGACGTGTTTTGGGGTCTCCGTAGGGTTTTGTTGGGTGTTCCGTTTTCATCATGGTGGAAAAGTGTAGATTGTGGGTTTTGGAGAACATCAGGTAGGTTTAGGGGGTCTTTTGGGGTGGATTCATGGTATATGGGGTTTTCTTCTGTTTTTTGGGGTGATGCAGTTCTTGTTTGGGGTGTTTTTGACGTGTTTTGTGGTCTCCGTTGGGTTTCCTTGGTTTTTCCATTGTCATCATGGTGGAAAAGTGTAGATTGTGGGTTTTGGAGAACATCAGGTAGGTTTAGGGGGTCTTTTGGGGTGGATTCATGGTATATGGGGTTTTCTTTCGTTTTTTGTGTTGATCCCATTCTTGTTTGGGGTGTTTTTGACATGTTTTGGTGTCTCCGTTTGGTTTTAGTTGGGTTCTTGTTGGTCATCATGGTGGAAAAGTGTAAATTGTGGGGTTTTGGAGAACATCAGGTAGGTTTAGGGGGACTTTTGGGGTGGATTCATGGTATATGGGTTTTTCTTACGTTTTTTGTGTTGATCCCATTCTTGTTTGGGGTGTTTTTGACATGTTTTGGTGTCTCCGTTTGGTTTTAGTTGGGTTCTTGTTGGTCATCATGGTGGAAAAGTGTAAATTGTGGGGTTTTGGAGAACATCCGGTAGGTTTAGGGGGAGTTTTGGGGTGGATCTATGGCTTTTGGGGTTTTCTTTCGTTCTTTGTGTTGATCCCGTTCTTGTTTGGGGTGTTTTTGACGTGTTTTGGGGTCTCCGTTGGGTTTCGTTGGGTTTTCCGTGGTCATCATGGTGGAAAAGTGTAGATTGTGGGTTTTGGAGAACTTCAGGTAGGTTTAGGGGACTTTTGGGGTGGATTCATGGCATTTAGGGTTTTCTTCTGTTTCTTGGGGTGATGCAGTTCTTTTTTGGGGTGTCTTTGACGTGTTTTGGGGTCTCCGTAGGGTTTTGTTGGGTTTTCCGTGGTCATCATGGTGGAAAAGTGTAGATTGTGGGTTTTGGAGAACATCAGGTAGGTTTAGGGGGTCTTTTGGGGTGGATTCATGGTATTTGGGGTTTTCTTCTGTTTTTTGGGTGATGCAGTTCCTTTTTTAGTGTGTTTTTGACATGTTTTGGTGTGTCCGTTTGGTTTTAGTTGGGTCCTTGTTGGTCATCATGGTGGAAAAGTGTAGATTGTGGGTTTTGGAGAACATCAGGTAGGTTTAGGGGGACTTTTGGGGTGGATCTATGGCTTTTGGGGTTTTCTTTCGTTTTTTGTGTTGAGTCCGTTCTTGTTTGGGGTGTTTTTGACGTGTTTTGGGGTCTCCGTTGGGTTTTGTTGGGTTTTCCGTGGTCATCATGGTGGAAAAGTGTAGATTGTGGGTTTTGGAGAACTTCAGGTAGGTTTAGGGGACTTTTGGGGTGGATTCATGGTATTTGGGCTTTTCTTCTGTTTTTTTGGGTGACGCAGTTCTTTTTTGGGGTGTTTTTGACATGTTTTGGTGTCTCCGTTTGGTTTTAGTTGGGTTCTTGTTGGTCATCATGGTGGAAAAGTGTAAATTGTGGGGTTATGGAGAACATCCGGTAGGTTTAGGGGGACTTTTGGGGTGGATCTATGGCTTTTGGGGTTTTCTTTCATTTTTTGTGTTGAGTCCGTTCTTGTTTGGGGTGTTTTTGACGTGTTTTGGGGTCTCCGTTGGGTTTCGTTGGGTTTTCCGTTGTCATCATGGTGGAAAAGTGTAGATTGTGGGTTTTGGAGAACTTCAGGTAGGTTTAGGGGACTTTTGGGGTGGATTCATGGTATTTGGGCTTTTCTTCTGTTTTTTGGGTGATGCAGTTCCTTTTTTGGGGTGTTTTTGACGTGTTTTGGGGTCTCCGTTGGGTTTCGTTGGGTTTTCCGTGGTCATCATGGTGGAAAAGTGTAGATTGTGGGTTTTGGACAACATCAGGTAGGTTTAGGGGGACTTTTGGGGTGGATCTATGGCTTTTGGGGTTTTCTTTCTTTTTTTGTGTTGAGTCCGTTCTTGTTTGGGTTGTTTTTGACGTGTTTTGGGGTCTCCGTTGGGTTTCGTTGGGTTTTCTGTGGTCATCATGGTGGAAAAGTGTAGATTGTGGGTTTTGGAGAACATCAGGTAGGTTTAGGGGGTCTTTTGGGGTGGATTCATGGTATATGGGGTTTTCTTCTGTTTTTTGGGGTGATGCAGTTCTTTTTTGGGGTGTTTTTGACGTGTTTTGTGGTCTCCGTTGGGTTTCCTTGGTTTTTCCATTGTCATCATGGTGGAAAAGTGTAGATTGTGGGTTTTGGAGAACATCAGGTAGGTTTAGGGGGACTTTTGGGGTGGATTCATGGTATATGGGGTTTTCTTTCGTTTTTTTGTGTTGATTCCATTCTTGTTTGGGGTGTTTTTGACATGTTTTGGTGTCTCCGTTTGGTTTTAGTTGGGTTCTTGTTGGTCATCATGGTGGAAAAGTGTAAATTGTGGGGTTATGGAGAACATCAGGTAGGTTTAGGGGGACTTTTGGGGTGGATCTATGGCTTTTGGGGTTTTCTTTCATTTTTTGTGTTGATCCCGTTCTTGTTTGGGGTGTTTTTGACGTGTTGTGGGGTCTCCGTTGGGTTTCGTTGTGTTTTCCGTTGTCATCATGGTGGAAAAGTGTAGATTGTGGGTTTTGGAGAACTTCAGGTAGGTTTAGGGGACTTTTGGGGTGGATTCATGGTATTTGGGCTTTTCTTCTGTTTTTTGGGTGATGCAGTTCTTTTTTGGGGTGTTTTTGACATGTTTTGTGGTCTCCGTTTGGTTTTAGTTGGGTTCTTGTTGGTCATCATGGTGGAAAAGTGTAGATTGTGGGTTTTGGACAACATCAGGTAGGTTTAGGGGGACTTTTGGGGTGGATCTATGGCTTTTGGGGTTTTCTTTCTTTTTTTGTGTTGAGTCCATTCTTGTTTGGGTTGTTTTTGACGTGTTTTGGGGTCTCCGTTGGGTTTCGTTGGGTTTTCTGTGGTCATCATGGTGGAAAAGTGTAGATTGTGGGTTTTGGAGAACTTCAGGTAGGTTTAGGGGGACTTTTGAGGTGGATTCATGGTATATGGGGTTTTCTTCTGTTTTTTGGGGTGATGCAGTTCTTTTTTGGGGTGTTTTTGACGTGTTTTGGGGTCTCCGTTTGGTTTTATTTGGGTTCTTGTTGGTCATCATGGTGGAAAAGTGTAGATTGTGGGTTTTGGAGAACATCAGGTAGGTTTAGGGGGACTTTTGGGGTGGATCTATGGCTTTTGGAGTTTTCTTTCGTTTTTTGTGTTGAGTCCGTTCTTGTTTGGGGTGGTTTTGACGTGTTTTGGGGTCCCTGTTGGGTTTCGTTGTGTTTTCCGTGGTCATCATGGTGGAAAAGTGTAGATTGTGGGTTTTGGAGAACTTCAGGTAGGTTTAGGGGACTTTTGGGGTGGATTCATGGTATTTGGGCTTTTCTTCTGTTTCTTGGGGTGATGCAGTTCTTTTTTGGGGTGTCTTTGACGTGTTTTGGGGTGTCCGTAGGGTTTTGTTGGGTTTTCCGTTTTCATCATGGTGGAAAAGTGTAGATTGTGGGTTTTGGAGAACTTCAGGTAGGTTTAGGGGACTTTTGGGGTGGATTCATGGTATTTGGGCTTTTCTTCTGTTTTTTTGGGTGATGCAGTTCTTTTTTGGGGTGTTTTTGACATGTTTTGTGGTCTCCGTTTGGTTTTAGTTGGGTTCTTGTTGGTCATCATGGTGGAAAAGTGTAGATTGTGGGTTTTGGAGAACTTCAGGTAGGTTTAGGGGACTTTTGGGGTGGATTCATGGTATTTGGGCTTTTCTTCTGTTTCTTGGGGTGATGCAGTTCTTGTTTGGGGTGTCTTTGACGTGTTTTGGGGTCTCCGTAGGGTTTTGTTGGGTGTTCCGTTTTCATCATGGTGGAAAAGTGTAGATTGTGGGTTTTGGAGAACATCAGGTAGGTTTAGGGGGTCTTTTGGGGTGGATTCATGGTATATGGGGTTTTCTTCTGTTTTTTGGGGTGATGCAGTTCTTGTTTGGGGTGTTTTTGACGTGTTTTGTGGTCTCCGTTGGGTTTCCTTGGTTTTTCCATTGTCATCATGGTGGAAAAGTGTAGATTGTGGGTTTTGGAGAACATCAGGTAGGTTTAGGGGGTCTTTTGGGGTGGATTCATGGTATATGGGGTTTTCTTTCGTTTTTTGTGTTGATCCCATTCTTGTTTGGGGTGTTTTTGACATGTTTTGGTGTCTCCGTTTGGTTTTAGTTGGGTTCTTGTTGGTCATCATGGTGGAAAAGTGTAAATTGTGGGGTTTTGGAGAACATCCGGTAGGTTTAGGGGGACTTTTGGGGTGGATTCATGGTATATGGGTTTTTCTTACGTTTTTTGTGTTGATCCCATTCTTGTTTGGGGTGTTTTTGACATGTTTTGGTGTCTCCGTTTGGTTTTAGTTGGGTTCTTGTTGGTCATCATGGTGGAAAAGTGTAAATTGTGGGGTTTTGGAGAACATCCGGTAGGTTTAGGGGGAGTTTTGGGGTGGATCTATGGCTTTTGGGGTTTTCTTTCGTTCTTTGTGTTGAGTCCGTTCTTGTTTGGGGTGTTTTTGACGTGTTTTGGGGTCTCCGTTGGGTTTCGTTGGGTTTTCCGTGGTCATCATGGTGGAAAAGTGTAGATTGTGGGTTTTGGAGAACTTCAGGTAGGTTTAGGGGACTTTTGGGGTGGATTCATGGCATTTAGGGTTTTCTTCTGTTTCTTGGGGTGATGCAGTTCTTTTTTGGGGTGTCTTTGAGGTGTTTTGTGGTCTCCGTAGGGTTTTGTTGGGTTTTCCGTGGTCATCATGGTGGAAAAGTGTAGATTGTGGGTTTTGGAGAACATCAGGTAGGTTTAGGGGGTCTTTTGGGGTGGATTCATGGTATTTGGGGTTTTCTTCTGTTTTTTGGGTGATGCAGTTCCTTTTTTAGTGTGTTTTTGACATGTTTTGGTGTGTCCGTTTGGTTTTAGTTGGGTCCTTGTTGGTCATCATGGTGGAAAAGTGTAGATTGTGGGTTTTGGAGAACATCAGGTAGGTTTAGGGGACTTTTGGGGTGGATCTATGGCTTTTGGGGTTTTCTTTCGTTTTTTGTGTTGAGTCCGTTCTTGTTTGGGGTGTTTTTGACGTGTTTTGGGGTCTCCGTTGGGTTTTGTTGGGTTTTCCGTGGTCATCATGGTGGAAAAGTGTAGATTGTGGGTTTTGGAGAACTTCAGGTAGGTTTAGGGGACTTTTGGGGTGGATTCATGGTATTTGGGCTTTTCTTCTGTTTTTTTGGGTGACGCAGTTCTTTTTTGGGGTGTTTTTGACATGTTTTGGTGTCTCCGTTTGGTTTTAGTTGGGTTCTTGTTGGTCATCATGGTGGAAAAGTGTAAATTGTGGGGTTATAGAGAACATCCGGTAGGTTTAGGGGGACTTTTGGGGTGGATCTATGGCTTTTGGGGTTTTCTTTCATTTTTTGTGTTGAGTCCGTTCTTGTTTGGGGTGTTTTTGACGTGTTTTGGGGTCTCCGTTGGGTTTCGTTGGGTTTTCCGTTGTCATCATGGTGGAAAAGTGTAGATTGTGGGTTTTGGAGAACTTCAGGTAGGTTTAGGGGACTTTTGGGGTGGATTCATGGTATTTGGGCTTTTCTTCTGTTTTTTGGGTGATGCAGTTCCTTTTTTGGGGTGTTTTTGACATGTTTTAGGGTCTCCGTTTGGTTTTATTTGGGTTCTTGTTGGTCATCATGGTGGAAAAGTGTAGATTGTGGGTTTTGGAGAACATCAGGTAGGTTTAGGGGGAGTTTTGGGGTGGATCTATGGCTTTTGGGGTTTTCTTTCGTTTTTTGTGTTGAGTCCGTTCTTGTTTGGGGTGTTTTTGACGTGTTTTGGGGGTCTCCGTTGGGTTTCGTTGGGTTTTCCGTGGTCATCATGGTGGAAAAGTGTAGATTGTGGGTTTTGGAGAACTTCAGGTAGGTTTAGGGGGACTTTTGAGGTGGATTCATGGTATATGGGGTTTTCTTCTGTTTTTTGGGGTGATGCAGTTCTTTTTTGGGGAGTTTTTGACGTGTTTTGGGGTCTCCGTTTGGTTTTAGTTGGGTTCTTGTTGGTCATCATGGTGGAAAAGTGTAGATTGTGGGTTTTGGAGAACATCTGTTAGGTTTAGGGGCACTTTTGGGGTGGATCTATGGCTTTTGGAGTTTTCTTTCGTTTTTTTTGTGTTGAGTCCGTTCTTGTTTGTGGTGTTTTTGACGTGTTTTGGGGTGTCCGTTGGGTTTCGTTGGGTTTCCGTGGTCATCATGGTGGAAAAGTGTAGATTGTGGGTTTTGGAGAACTTCAGGTAGGTTTAGGGGGACTTTTGGGGTGGATTCATGGTATATGGGGTTTTCTTTCGTTTTTTGTGTTGATCCCATTATTGTTTGGGGTGTTTTTGACATGTTTTGGTGTCTCCGTTTGGTTTTAGTTGGGTTCTTGTTGGTCATCATGGTTGAAAAGTGTAGATTGTGGGTTTTGGAGAACATCAGGTAGGTTTAGGGGTACCTTTGGGGTGGAGCTATGGCTTTTGGGGTTTTCTTTCGTTTTTTGTGTTGATCCCATTCTTGTTTGGGTTGTTTTTGACGTGTTTTGGGGTGTTCGTTGGGTTTCGTTGGGTTTTCCGTGGTCATCATGGTGGAAAAGTGTAGATTGTGGGTTTTGGAGAACTTCAGGTAGGTTTAGGGGACTTTTGGGGTGGATTCATGGTATTTGGGGTTTTCTTCTGTTTTTTTGGGGTGATACAGTTCTTTTTTGGGGTGTTTTTGACGTGTTTTGTTGTCTCCGTTGGGTTTCCTTGGTTTTTCCATTGTCATCATGGTGGAAAAGTGTAGATTGTGGGTTTTGGAGAACTTCAGGTAGGTTTAGGGGACTTTTGGGGTGGATTCATGGTATTTGGGGTTTTCTTCTCTTTTTGGGCTGATGCAGTTCTTTTTTGGGGTGTTTTTGACATGTTTTGGTGTCTCCGTTTGGTTTTAGTTGGTTTCTTGTTGGTCATCATGGTGGAAAAGTGTAAATTGTGGGGTTTTGGAGAACTTCAGGTAGGTTTAGGGGACTTTTGGGTGGATTCATGGTATTTGGGCTTTTCTTCTGTTTCTTGGGGTGATGCAGTTCTTTTTTGGGGTGTTTTTGACATGTTTTGGTGTCTCCGTTTGGTTTTAGTTGGGTTCTTGTTGGTCATCATGGTGGAAAAGTGTAGGTTGTGGGTTTTGGAGAACATCAGGTAGGTTTAGGGGGACTCTTGGGGTGGATCTATGGCTTTTGGAGTTTTCTTTCGTTTTTTGTGTTGAGTCCGTTCTTTTTTGGGGTGTTTTTGACGTGTTTTGGGGTCTCCGTTGGGTTTCGTTGGGTTTTCCGTTGTCATCATGGTGGAAAAGTGTAGATTGTGGGTTTTGGAGAACTTCAGGTAGGTTTAGGGGGACTTTTGGGGTGGATTCATGGTGTATGGGGTTTTCTTCTGTTTTTTGGGTGATGCAGTTCTTTTTTGGGGTGTTTTTGACGTGTTTTGGGGTCTCCGTTTGGTTTTATTTGGGTTCTTGTTGGTCATCATGGTGGAAAAGTGTAGATTGTGGGTTTTGGAGAACATCAGGTAGGTTTAGGGGGACTTTTGGGGTGGATCTATGGCTTTTGGTGTTTTCTTTCGTTTTTTGTGTTGATCCCATTATTGTTTGGGGTGTTTTTGACATGTTTTGGGGTCTCCGTTGGGTTTCGTTGTGTTTTCCGTGGTCATCATGGTGGAAAAGTGTAGATTGTGGGTTTTGGAGAACTTCAGGTAGGTTTAGAGGACTTTTGGGGTGGATTCATGGTATTTGGGCTTTTCTTTTGTTTCTTGGGGTGATGCAGTTCTTTTTTGGGGTGTCTTTGACGCGTTTTGGGGTCTCCGTAGGGTTTTGTTGGGTTTTCCGTGGTCATCATGGTGGAAAAGTGTAGATTGTGGGTTTTGGAGAACATCAGGTAGGTTTAGGGGGTCTTTTGGGGTGGATTCATGGTATATTGGGGTTTTCTTCTGTTTTTTGGGGTGATGCAGTTCCTTTTTTAGTGTGTTTTTGACATGTTTTGGTGTGTCCGTTTGGTTTTAGTTGGGTCCTTGTTGGTCATCATGGTGGAAAAGTGTAGATTGTGGGTTTTGGAGACCATCAGGTAGGTTTAGGGGGACTTTTGGGGTGGATCTATGGCTTTTGGGGTTTTCTTTCGTTTTTTGTGTTGAGTCCGTTCTTGTTTGGGGTGTTTTTGACGTGTTTTGGGGTCTCCGTTGGGTTTTTGTTGGGTTTTCCGTGGTCATCATGGTGGAAAGTGTAGATTGTGGGTTTTGGAGAACTTCAGGTAGGTTTAGGGGACTTTTGGGGTGGATTCATGGTATTTGGGCTTTTCTTCTGTTTTTTTGGGTGACGCAGTTCTTTTTTGGGGTGTTTTTGACATGTTTTGGTGTCTCCGTTTGGTTTTAGTTGGGTTCTTGTTGGTCATCATGGTGGAAAAGTGTAAATTGTGGGGTTATGGAGAACATCCGGTAGGTTTAGGGGGACTTTTGGGGTGGATCTATGGCTTTTGGGGTTTTATTTCATTTTTTGTGTTGAGTCCGTTCTTGTTTGGGGTGTTTTTGACGTGTTTTGGGGTCTCCGTTGGGTTTCGTTGGGTTTTCCGTTGTCATCATGGTGGAAAAGTGTAGATTGTGGGTTTTGGAGAACTTCAGGTAGGTTTAGGGGACTTTTGGGGTGGATTCATGGTATTTGGGCTTTTCTTCTGTTTTTTGGGTGATGCAGTTCCTTTTTTGGGGTGTTTTTGACATGTTTTAGGGTCTCCGTTTGGTTTTATTTGGGTTCTTGTTGGTCATCATGGTGGAAAAGTGTAGATTGTGGGTTTTGGAGAACATCAGGTAGGTTTAGGTGGACTTTTGGGGTGGATCTATGGCTTTTGGGGTTTTCTTTCGTTTTTTGTGTTGAGTCCGTTCTTGTTTGGGGTGTTTTTGACGTGTTTTGGGGTCTCCGTTGGGTTTCGTTGGGTTTTCCGTGGTCATCATGGTGGAAAAGTGTAGATTGTGGGTTTTTGGAGAACTTCAGGTAGGTTTAGGGGGACTTTTGAGGTGGATTCATGGTATATGGGGTTTTCTTCTGTTTTTTGGGGTGATGCAGTTCTTTTTTGGGGAGTTTTTGACGTGTTTTGGGGTCTCCGTTTGGTTTTAGTTGGGTTCTGTTGGTCATCATGGTGGAAAAGTGTAGATTGTGGGTTTTGGAGAACATCTGTTAGGTTTAGGGGCACTTTTGGGGTGGATCTATGGCTTTTGGAGTTTTCTTTCGTTTTTTTTGTGTTGAGTCCGTTCTTGTTTGTGGTGTTTTTGACGTGTTTTGGGGTGTCCGTTGGGTTTCGTTGGGTTTTCCGTGGTCATCATGGTGGAAAAGTGTAGATTGTGGGTTTTGGAGAACTTCAGGTAGGTTTAGGGGGACTTTTGGGGTGGATTCATGGTATATGGGGTTTTCTTTCGTTTTTTGTGTTGATCCCATTATTGTTTGGGGTGTTTTTGACATGTTTTGGTGTCTCCGTTTGGTTTTAGTTGGGTTCTTGTTGGTCATCATGGTTGAAAAGTGTAGATTGTGGGTTTTGGAGAACATCAGGTAGGTTTAGGGGTACCTTTGGGGTGGAGCTATGGCTTTTGGGGTTTTCTTTCGTTTTTTGTGTTGATCCCATTCTTGTTTGGGTTGTTTTTGACGTGTTTTGGGGTGTTCGTTGGGTTTCGTTGGGTTTTCCGTGGTCATCATGGTGGAAAAGTGTAGATTGTGGGTTTTGGAGAACTTCAGGTAAGTTTAGGGGACTTTTGGGGTGGATTCATGGTATTTGGGGTTTTTCTTCTGTTTTTTGGGGTGATACAGTTCTTTTTTGGGGTGTTTTTGACGTGTTTTGTTGTCTCCGTTGGGTTTCCTTGGTTTTTCCATTGTCATCATGGTGGAAAAGTGTAGATTGTGGGTTTTGGAGAACTTCAGGTAGGTTTAGGGGACTTTTGGGGTGGATTCATGGTATTTGGGGTTTTCTTCTCTTTTTGGGCTGATGCAGTTCTTTTTTGGGGTGTTTTTGACATGTTTTGGTGTCTCCGTTTGGTTTTAGTTGGTTTCTTGTTGGTCATCATGGTGGAAAAGTGTAAATTGTGGGGTTTTGGAGAACTTCAGGTAGGTTTAGGGGACTTTTGGGGTGGATTCATGGTATTTGGGCTTTTCTTCTGTTTCTTGGGGTGATGCAGTTCTTTTTTTGGGGTGTTTTGACATGTTTTGGGGTCTCCGTTTGGTTTTAGTTGGGTTCTTGTTGGTCATCATGGTGGAAAAGTGTAGGTTGTGGGTTTTGGAGAACATCAGGTAGGTTTAGGGGGACTCTTGGGGTGGATCTATGGCTTTTGGAGTTTTTCTTTCGTTTTTTGTGTTGAGTCCGTTCTTTTTTGGGGTGTTTTTGACGTGTTTTGGGGTCTCCGTTGGGTTTCGTTGGGTTTTCCGTTGTCATCATGGTGGAAAAGTGTAGATTGTGGGTTTTGGAGAACTTCAGGTAGGTTTAGGGGGACTTTTGGGGTGGATTCATGGTGTATGGGGTTTTCTTCTGTTTTTTAGGGTGATGCAGTTCTTTTTTGGGGTGTTTTTGACGTTTTTGGGGTCTCCGTTTGGTTTTATTTGGGTTCTTGTTGGTCATCATGGTGGAAAAGTGTAGATTGTGGGTTTTGGAGAACATCAGGTAGGTTTAGGGGACTTTTGGGGGTGGATCTATGGCTTTTGGTGTTTTCTTTCGTTTTTTGTGTTGAGTCCGTTCTTGTTTGTGGTGTTTTTGATGTGTTTTGGGGTCTCCGTTGGGTTTCGTTGTGTTTTCCGTGGTCATCATGGTGGAAAAGTGTAGATTGTGGGTTTTGGAGAACATCAGGTAGGTTTAGAGGACTTTTGGGGTGGATTCATGGTATTTGGGCTTTTCTTTTGTTTCTTGGGTGATGCAGTTCTTTTTTGGGGTGTCTTTGACGCGTTTTGGGGTCTCCGTAGGGTTTTGTTGGGTTTTCCGTGGTCATCATGGTGGAAAAGTGTAGATTGTGGGTTTTGGAGAACATCAGGTAGGTTTAGGGGTCTTTTGGGGTGGATTCATGGTATATGGGGTTTTCTTCTGTTTTTTGGGGTGATGCAGTTCTTTTTTGGGGTGTTTTTGACGTGTTTTGTGGTCTCCGTTGGGTTTCCTTGGTTTTTCCATTGTCATCATGGATGAAAAGTGTAGATTGTGGGTTTTGGAGAACATCAGGTAGGTTTAGGGGGACTTTTGGGGTGGATTCATGGTATATGGGGTTTTCTTTCGTTTTTTGTGTTGATCCCATTCTTGTTTGGGGTGTTTTTGACATGTTTTTGGGGTCTCCGTTTGGTTTTAGTTGGGTTCTTGTTGGTCATCATGGTGGAAAAGTGTAAATTGTGGGGTTTTGGAGAACATCCGGTAGGTTTAGGGGACTTTTGGGGTGGATTCATGGTATATGTGTTTTTCTTACGTTTTTTTGTGTTGATCCCATTCTTGTTTGGGGTGTTTTTGACATGTTTTTTGGGTCTCCGATTAATTTTAGTTGGGTCCTTGTTGGTCATCATGGTGGAAAAGTGTAGATTGTGGGTTTTGGAGAACATCAGGTAGGTTTAGGGGGAGTTTGGGGTGGATCTATGGCTTTTGGGGTTTTCTTTCATTTTTTGTGTTGAGTCCGTTCTTGTTTGGGGTGTTTTTGACGTGTTTTGGGGTCTCCGTTGGGTTTCGTTGGTTTTCCGTGGTCATCATGGTGGAAAAGTGTAGATTGTGGGTTTTGGAGAACTTCAGGTAGGTTTAGGGGACTTTTGGAGTGGATTCATGGTATTTGGGCTTTTCTTCTGTTTTTTGGGTGATGCAGTTCCTTTTTTGAGGTGTTTTTGACATGTTTTGGGGTCTCCGTTTGGTTTTAGTTGGGTTCTTGTTGGTCATCATGGTGGAAAAGTGTAAAATGTGGGTTTTTGGAGAACATCAGGTAGGTTTAGGGGGACCTTTGGGGTGGATCTATGGCTTTTGGGGTTTTCTTTCGTTTTTTTGTGTTGATCCCATTCTTTTTTGGGTTGTTTTTGACGTGTTTTGGGGTGTCCGTTGGGTTTCGTTGGGTTCTTGTTGGTCATCATGGTGGAAAAGTGTAAATTGTGGGGTTTTGGAGAACTTCAGGTAGGTTTAGGGGACTTTTGGGGTGGATTCATGGTATTTGGGCTTTTCTTCTGTTTTTTGTGTTGAGTCCGTTCTTGTTTGGGGTGGTTTTGACGTGTTTTGGGGTCTCCGTTGGGTTTTGTTGGGTTTTCCGTTTTCATCATGGGGGAAAAGTGTAGTTTGTGGGTTTTGGAGAACATCAGGTAGGTTTAGGGGGTCTTTTGGGGTGGATTCATGGTATATGGGGTTTTCTTCTGTTTTTTGGGGTGATGCAGTTCTTTTTTGGGGTGTCTTTGACGTGTTTTGTGGTCTCCGTTGTGTTTCCTTGGTTTTTCCATTGTCATCATGGTGGAAAAGTGTAGATTGTGGGTTTTGGAGAACATCAGGTAGGTTTAGGGGACTTTTGGGGTGGATTCATGGTATATGGGGTTTTCTTTCGTTTTTTGTGTTGATCCCATTCTTGTTTGGGGTGTTTTTGACATGTTTTGGGGTCTCCGTTTGGTTTTAGTTGGGTTCTTGTTGGTCATCATGGTGGAAAAGTGTAAATTGTGGGGTTTTGGAGAACATCCTGTAGGTTTAGGGGAGTTTTGGGGTGGATCTATGGCTTTTGGGGTTTTCTTTCGTTCTTTGTGTTGATCCCGTTCTTGTTTGGGGTGTTTTTGACGTGTTTTGGGGTCTCCGTTGGGTTTCGTTGTGTTTTCCGTGGTCATTATGGTGGAAAAGTGTAGATTGTGGGTTTTGGAGAACTTCAGGTAGGTTTAGGGGACTTTTGGGGTGGATTCATGGTATTTGGGGTTTTCTTCTGTTTTTTGGGGTGAAGCAGTTCCTTTTTTGGGGTGTTTTTGACAAGTTTTGGGGTCTCCGTTTGGTTTTAGTTGGGTTCTTGTTGGTCATCATGGTGGAAAAGTGTAAATTGTGGGTTTTTGGAGAACATCAGGTAGGTTTAGGGGGACCTTTGGGGTGGATCTATGGCTTTTGGGGTTTTCTTTCGTTTTTTGTGTTGAGTCCGTTCTTGTTTGGGGTGTTTTTGACGTGTTTTGGGGTGTCCGTTGGGTTTCGTTGGGTTTTCCCGTGGTCATCATGGTGGAAAAGTGTAGATAGTGGGTTTTGGAGAACTTCAGGTAGGTTTAGGGGGACTTTTGGGGTGGATTCATAGTATTTGGGCTTTTCTTCTGTTTTTTTGGGTGATGCAGTTCCTTTTTTGGGGTGTTTTTGACATGTTTTGGTGTCTCCGTTTGGTTTTAGTTGGGTCCTTGTTGGTCATCATGGTGGAAAAGTGTAGATTGTGGGTTTTGGAGAACATCAGGTAGGTTTAGGGGGACCTTTGGGGTGGAGCTATGGCTTTTGGGGTTTTCTTTCGTTTTTTTGTGTTGATCCCATTCTTTTTTGAGTTGTTTTTGACGTGTTTTGGGGTGTCCGTTGGGTTTCGTTGGGTTTTCCGTGGTCATCATGGTGGAAAAGTGTAGATTGTGGGTTTTGGAGAACTTCAGGTAGGTTTAGGGGACTTTTGGGGTGGATTCATGGTATTTGGGGTTTTCTTCTCTTTTTGGGGTGATGCAGTTCTTTTTTGGGGTGTTTTTGACGTGTTTTGTGGTCTCCGTAGGGTTTTGTTGGGTTTTCCGTGGTGATCATGGTGGAAAAGTGTAGATTGTGGGTTTTGGAGAACATCAGGTAGGTTTAGGGGGACTTTTGGGGTGGATCTATGGCTTTTGGGGTTTTCTTTCGTTTTTTGTTTTGAGTCCGTTCTTGTTTGTGGTGTTTTTGACGTGTTTTGGGGTCTCCGTAGGGTTTCGTTGGGTTTTCCATTGTCATCATGGTGGAAAAGTGTAGATTGTGGGTTTTGGAGAACTTCAGGTAGGTTTAGGGGACTTTTGGGGTGGATTCATGGTATTTGGGGTTTTCTTCTCTTTTTGGCTGATGCAGTTCTTTTTTGGGGTGTTTTTGACATGTTTTGGTGTCTCCGTTTGGTTTTAGTTGGGTTCTTGTTGGTCATCATGGTGGAAAAGTGTAAATTGTGGGGTTTTGGAGAACTTCAGGTAGGTTTAGGGGACTTTTGCGGTGGATTCATGGTATTTGGGCTTTTCTTCTGTTTCTTGGGGTGATGCAGTTCTTTTTTGGGGTGTTTTTGACATGTTTTGGGGTCTCCGTTTGGTTTTATTTGGGTTCTGTTGGTCATCATGGTGGAAAAGTGTAGATTGTGGGTTTTGGAGAACATCAGGTAGGTTTAGGGGGACTTTTGGGGTGGATCTATGGCTTTTGGGGTTTTCTTTCGTTTTTTGTGTTGAGTCCGTTCTTGTTTGGGGTGTTTTTGACGTGTTTTGGGGTCTCCGTTGGGTTTTGTTGGGTTTTCCGTGGTCATCATGGTGGAAAGTGTAGATTGTGGGTTTTGGAGAACTTCAGGTAGGTTTAGGGGACTTTTGGGGTGGATTCATGGTATTTGGGCTTTTCTTCTGTTTTTTTGGGTGACGCAGTTCTTTTTTGGGGTGTTTTTGACATGTTTTGGTGTCTCCGTTTGGTTTTAGTTGGGTTCTTGTTGGTCATCATGGTGGAAAAGTGTAAATTGTGGGGTTATGGAGAACATCCGGTAGGTTTAGGGGGACTTTTGGGGTGGATCTATGGCTTTTGGGGTTTTATTTCATTTTTTGTGTTGAGTCCGTTCTTGTTTGGGGTGTTTTTGACGTGTTTTGGGGTCTCCGTTGGGTTTCGTTGGGTTTTCCGTTGTCATCATGGTGGAAAGTGTAGATTGTGGGTTTTGGAGAACTTCAGGTAGGTTTAGGGGACTTTTGGGGTGGATTCATGGTATTTGGGCTTTTCTTCTGTTTTTTGGGTGATGCAGTTCCTTTTTTGGGGTGTTTTTGACATGTTTAGGGTCTCCGTTTGGTTTTATTTGGGTTCTTGTTGGTCATCATGGTGGAAAAGTGTAGATTGTGGGTTTTGGAGAACATCAGGTAGGTTTAGGGGGAGTTTTGGGGTGGATCTATGCTTTTGGGGTTTTCTTCGTTTTTTGTGTTGAGTCCGTTCTTGTTTGGGGTGTTTTTGACGTGTTTTGGGGTCTCCGTTGGGTTTCGTTGGGTTTTCCGTGGTCATCATGGTGGAAAAGTGTAGATTGTGGGTTTTGGAGAACTTCAGGTAGGTTTAGGGGGACTTTTGAGGTGGATTCATGGTATATGGGGTTTTCTTCTGTTTTTTGGGGTGATGCAGTTCTTTTTTGGGGAGTTTTTGACGTGTTTTGGGGTCTCCGTTTGGTTTTAGTTGGGTTCTTGTTGGTCATCATGGTGGAAAAGTGTAGATTGTGGGTTTTGGAGAACATCTGTTAGGTTTAGGGGCACTTTTGGGGTGGATCTATGGCTTTTGGAGTTTTCTTTCGTTTTTTTTGTGTTGAGTCCGTTCTTGTTTGTGGTGTTTTTGACGTGTTTTGGGGTGTCCGTTGGGTTCGTTGGGTTTTCCGTGGTCATCATGGTGGAAAAGTGTAGATTGTGGGTTTTGGAGAACTTCAGGTAGGTTTAGGGGGACTTTTGGGTGGATTCATGGTATATGGGGTTTTCTTTCGTTTTTTGTGTTGATCCCATTATTGTTTGGGGTGTTTTTGACATGTTTTGGTGTCTCCGTTTGGTTTTAGTTGGGTTCTTGTTGGTCATCATGGTTGAAAAGTGTAGATTGTGGGTTTTGGAGAACATCAGGTAGGTTTAGGGGTACCTTTGGGGTGGAGCTATGGCTTTTGGGGTTTTCTTTCGTTTTTGTGTTGATCCCATTCTTGTTTGGGTTGTTTTTGACGTGTTTTGGGGTGTTCGTTGGGTTTCGTTGGGTTTTCCGTGGTCATCATGGTGGAAAAGTGTAGATTGTGGGTTTTGGAGAACTTCAGGTAAGTTTAGGGGACTTTTGGGGTGGATTCATGGTATTTGGGGTTTTCTTCTGTTTTTTGGGGTGATACAGTTCTTTTTTGGGGTGTTTTTGACGTGTTTTGTTGTCTCCGTTGGGTTTCCTTGGTTTTTCCATTGTCATCATGGTGGAAAAGTGTAGATTGTGGGTTTTGGAGAACTTCAGGTAGGTTTAGGGGACTTTTGGGGTGGATTCATGGTATTTGGGGTTTTCTTCTCTTTTTGGGCTGATGCAGTTCTTTTTTGGGGTGTTTTTGACATGTTTTGGTGTCTCCGTTTGGTTTTAGTTGGTTTCTTGTTGGTCATCATGGTGGAAAAGTGTAAATTGTGGGGTTTTGGAGAACTTCAGGTAGGTTTAGGGGACTTTTGGGGTGGATTGGTATTTGGGCTTTTCTTCTGTTTCTTGGGGTGATGCAGTTCTTTTTTTGGGGTGTTTTTGACATGTTTTGGTGTCTCCGTTTGGTTTTAGTTGGGTTCTTGTTGGTCATCATGGTGGAAAAGTGTAGGTTGTGGGTTTTGGAGAACATCAGGGTAGGTTTAGGGGGACTCTTGGGGTGGATCTATGGCTTTTGGAGTTTTCTTTCGTTTTTTGTGTTGAGTCCGTTCTTTTTTGGGGTGTTTTTGACGTGTTTTGGGGTCTCCGTTGGGTTTCGTTGGGTTTTCCGTTGTCATCATGGTGGAAAAGTGTAGATTGTGGGTTTTGGAGAACTTCAGGTAGGTTTAGGGGGACTTTTGGGGTGGATTCATGGTGTATGGGGTTTTCTTCTGTTTTTTGGGGTGATGCAGTTCTTTTTTGGGGTGTTTTTGACGTGTTTTGGGGTCTCCGTTTGGTTTTATTTGGGTTCTTGTTGGTCATCATGGTGGAAAAGTGTAGATTGTGGGTTTTGGAGAAC
>NW_028137471.1:0-4000 GCF_965140915.1 Aythya marila | reverse complement strand
GGTGCGCGGCGCGGTGACGTCACGAGCGCGCGGCGCACCCGGAAGCGGCGGCGGCGGCGGCGGGAGCGGGGCCGAGGGCCCGGGTGAGCGGGGCGGGGCCTGAGGGGGGCGTGGCCACGGTGGGGGCGTGGCTACCAGGGTGGGGGCGTGGCCAGGTGGAGGCGGGGCTTGGCGGGGGGCTCTGCCGACGGCGGGGGGGATTCCCGCCCGGGGGTGGGGGCGGGGCTTAATGCGTGGGGGCGTGGCCTGTGTGCGGGGGCGGGGCTTGGGGTGGCTGGTAGGGGCGGGGCTAAATGAAACGGGGGCGGGGCCAGGTGGGAGGCACGTGTGGGGCGTGGTCAGCCGGAGCGGGCGTGGTCTGTGCGGTTTGTGGGCGTGGTCAGTCAGAGCGGGCGTGGTCAGTGAGGTTGTGGGCGTGGTCATACAAATGGGCGTGGCCTGGAAATGGGCGTGGTTGTAGCAAACGGGGCGTGGCCGAGCGTGCTGTAGGTGGGGATGGGGCGTGGCTATAGGGGGCGGGTGGGTGTGGCTTGGGGAGGCCCCGCCCCTCTCGGGGCGTGGCCCCGCGTGACCCCGCCCCCCGCAGGCGGCCATGGCGGCGGCGGCGCCCGGCTCCTCCCCCCCCGCGAGGGGTCCCCCGAGCCCCCAGGTGAGGAATTTGGGGGGGGGGGGGGCAAATTTGGGGGGTCTGGGGGCGGGGGAGGGGGCCTGGGGGGGGCACTGGGGTCTTGGGGGTCCAGGCCCCGGTTTGGGGGCCCCAATTTCTGGGGTTTTGGGGTCCCCAAGCCCCATTTTTGGGGGGTTTTGGGGTCCCCAGGCCCCATTTTGGGGGGTTTGGGGGGGTTTTGGGGGCCCCACACCCCAATTTCTGGGTCCTGGGGGTCCCCAACCCCACACCCTTGGGTTTAGGGGTCCCCAATCCCCGATTCCTGGTTTGTGGGGGGGTTCCCCAACCCCTTACCCTTGCTTTTAGGGTCCCCAGTCCCCAATTTCCGGGGTTTTGGGGTCCCCAATTCCCAATTTCTGGGTTTTGGGGTCCCCAGTCCCCAATTTCTGGGTTTTGGGTGTCTCCAATCTGCATCATCTGTGTCCCGTGGGGGTCCCCAATCCCACACACTTGTTTTTAGGGTTTCTCAACCCCATACCCTTGGGTTTAGGGTCTCCCAAACCCACACAATCCCTTTTAGGGTCCCCCAACCCTACACCCTTGGGTTTAGGGTTCCCCAACCCCACACCCTTTGAGTTTAGGCCCCCAAACCCCCCCAATCCCTTATCCTTTGGCCTCCCCCACCCCATACCCTTTGGGTTTAGGACCCCCAACCCCACCCAATCCCTTTTAGGGCTCCCCAACCCCATACCCTTGTGTGTCCCACCCCCCCCAATCCCTTGTAGGGTTCCCCATACCCTTGGCTTTAGGGTTCTTCATCCCCATACCCTTATGTTTAGGGCTCCCTAGCCCATATCCTTGGGTTTAGGGCCCCCCACCCCTCCCCAATCCCTTTTAGGACCCCCACCCCACCCCTAATCCCATTTAGGACCCCCAATCCCATTTAGGACCCCCACTCCTCCTCCTTCATCCTCCCCCACCCCATACCCTTTGGGTTTAGGGCTCCCCAATCCCTTTTAGGGCCTCCCACCCCACCCCCAATCCCATTTAGGGCCCCCCAATCCCATTTAGGGCCCCCCACCCCTCCCCAATCCCTTTTAGGGCCCCCCCACCCCTCCCCAATCCCTTTTAGGGTTCCCCAATCCCTTTTAGGGCCCCCCACCCCACCCCAATCCCTTTTAGGCCCCCCCAATCCCATTCAGGACCCCCAATCCCATTCAGGACCCCCACCCCTCCTCCTTCATCCTCCCCCACCCCATCCCCTTTGGGTTTAGGGCCCCCCAGTCCCTTTTAGGGCCCCCCACCCCACCCCCAATCCCTATTAGGGCCCCCCCACCCCTCCCCAATCCCTTTTAGGGTTCCCCAATCCCTTTTAGGGCCCCCCACCCCACCCCCAATCCCATTTAGGGCCCCCCAATCCCATTTAGAACCCCCAATTCCATTTAGGGCCCCCCACCCCACCCCCAATCCCATTTAGGGCCCCCCAATCCCATTTAGGGTCCCCCAATCCCATTTAGGGCCCCCCACCCCTCCCCAATCCCTTTTAGGGCCCCCCACCCCTCCCCAATCCCTTTTAGGGCCCCCCACCCCTCCCCAATCCCTTTTAGGCCCCCCCAATCCCTTTTAGGGCCCCCCACCCCACCCCCAATCCCATTTAGGACCCCCAATCCCTTTTAGGCCCCCCCCACCGCTCCCCAATCCCTTTTAGGGTTCCCCAATCCCTTTTAGGGCCCCCCAATCCCTTTTAGGGTTTCCCAATCCCATTTAGGCACCCCAATCCCGTTGAGGACCCCCACCCCTCCTCCTTCATCCTCCCCCACCCCATCCCCTTTGGGTTTAGGGCCCCCCAATCCCTTTTAGGACCCCCAACCCCACCACCTTGGGTTTAGGGCCCCATAATCCCGTTTCGGACCCCCCGCCCCTCCTCCTTCATCCTCCCCCACCCTACCCCCTTGGGTTTAGGGCCCCCCAGTCCCTTTTAGGGCCCCCCACCCCACCCCTAATCCCATTTAGGCCCCCCAATCCCATTCAGGACCCCCCACCCCTCCCCAATCCCTATTAGGGCCCCCCCACCCCTCCCCAATCCCTTTTAGCGTTCTCCAATCCCTTTTAGGGCCCCCCACCCCACCCCAGTCCCTTTTAGGGCCCCCCACCCCTCCCCAATCCCTTTTAGGCCCCCCCAATCCCATTCAGGACCCCCACCCCTCCTCCTTCATCCTCCCCCACCCCATCCCTTACCCTCTCCCCCCTCCCCACACCCCCCCTTTTACCCTCAGCAGAAGACGCGGCGGGGTCAACGACGGGGTCAACGACGGGGTCACCGAGCGGGTCAGCGGGGTCAGCGGGGTCACCGACCGGGTCAGCGGGGTCAACGACCGGGTCAGCGGGGTCACTGGGGTCAGTGGGGTCGGTGACCCCGCTGTCCCCGGCGTGGCGGCGTCGCGGCGGCGAGGAGGACGTGACGGCGGCGGGGTGGCGGGGGCGGCGCAAGCACGTCTTCGTGCTGAGCGAGGCGGGGAAGCCCATCTACTCGCGGCACGGCAACGAGGAGGCGCTGGCCGCCACCATGGGCGTGATGATGGCCCTCGTCTCCTTCATCCAGAGCGGGGGCAACGCCATCCGGGCCATCTGCTCGGGTATTTGGGGGGCGGGGGGGATTTGGGGGGGGATATGGGGGGGGTGTGGGGGGATATGGGGGGGATATGGGGGGGATATGGGGAGAGAGGAGGAGAAAATGGGGAAAAAAGGGGGAAAAAAGGGGAGAAAATGGGAAGAAAATGGGGGAGAAATGGGGTTAAAGTGGAGAGTAATGAGGGAAAATGGGGGAAATGGGGAGAAAATGGGGAGGAAATGGGGAGAAGTGGGGAAAAATGGGGGGAAATGGGGGAAATTGGGGAGGATATGGGGGGATATGGGGGGAAATGGGGGGGATATGGGGAGGGAATTGGGAGAAATGGGGGGGATATGGGGGGATATGGGGGTAAATGGGGAGGAAATGGGGAGAAAATGGGGTTAAAGTGGGGAGTAGTGAGGGAAAATGGGGGAGAAATGGGGGGAAATGGGGAGGAAATGGGGAGAAGTGGGGATAAATGGGGGGAAATGGGGGAAATTGGGGAGGATATGGGGGGATATGGGGGGAAATGGGGGGGATATGGGGAGGGAATGGGGAGAAATGGGGGGGATATGGGGGGATATGGGGAGAAATGGGGGGGAAATGGGGAGAAATGGGGGGAAATGGGGGATAATGTGGGGAAAAATGGGGAGAAATGGGGAAAAAATGGCGAAAAAAGAGAAAATGGGAAGAAAATGGGGGAGAAATGGGGAAAAAAGAGGAGAAAATAAGGAGAAATGGGGAGAAAATGCAGGGAAATGGGGAGGAAATGGGGAGAAATG
>NW_028137472.1:0-28179 GCF_965140915.1 Aythya marila | reverse complement strand
GGTACATATATTGCTTTCCTTGTTTGTTTGTTTGTTTTTTCTTTCTCATGCTGAGCAGTTGCATGGAAACAACAAAGTGCCTGAGTCAAGTCAGAGCTGATCTTCAGGAGGCAGCACCAATATACTGCACCTGGGCACCATCTCCCAAAGCCTTCCCAACTCCACAGAATTTCATTCCAGTAAGCGCCCCGTCTACTGCCAAAAATCTGTAGTGAAACAAACCCCGTATTTAAATGTCATTTTTTGTTTCATTAAAACGCATTCCTTGAGGAACTCCCAACCATTCCATCCCACTTTCCATCTCTCGTCCTCATACCTACACATAAGAAAACGCTGCTGAGAGCCAGCTTCACCAAGCATGCCCACGATGCACAAGTTGGAAAAAGCTTCCCTGCTTTTTATATCACTTCAGAGGGTCCACCATCATGGTGATCCCCATTAAAACAATCTGGTGCCTTCATGACTTCAACCCAGGCTGGAGACCTGCATTTAAAAATGTCAGAGCCTGCTTCCACGTATCCCAAAGCTTTGGTCTTAACAAACGCTCCTGAGGAATCCACATTTGTCATCTAGACTCTTAGGGCTGGGACACCAAATGAAGCAATGGAGGCAGAAGAACTGGTACCCGAGTACACAAAACAGTTCCTTCAAAAGGAGATCCATTTCTACTAAAATGAGGTGCTTAATTCCGGGGCATGAGTTATTCTTGAGGTTTAACTTAAACATTTGAAGTTACTCTTGAGAGGGACGGAGTATGTGTGGGGGGGAGGGGTTGTATTTTGGAAGCTATCCAGAGTTGTAAGGGGAGTTGGTTTTTGCTCCCATTATCACAGTAAAAACTGTCGTACGTGTGGATGGTCCTACAGCATGATTGCTAGAAGCTACTAAAGAAGAGGTGCCAGTTGAGTTCCTCACAACGTGTGAGAGCCTTGCACGAAGCAGTGAGGAACTCCTGCTACAGCACTGCCCCTTCCGCCGCCCCCACACTGCCCTCCCAGAAAGAAAGCAGGGGCTTTGTTGTCCAAGACAGAGTAAGGGGAGCACAAGAAAACCAGGAGGAACTGGAAGAAGACAAACATCCTTATCTTTGTAACGGCAGACACGGAAAACAGCCCGGCAGCTCGTGATCCTTGTCATTGGGACCATCCTTCACTCTGTTTAACTGAAAATATCAAGCACTGCCTTCTACTGAGTAGGAAAGTTCTTTCACGTGAAGCCCTACCGCCTATACATGAGCACCGCTGTCAATATGGTGTTTCACGCAACACAGTAGCTCACCTGCCCGGCTCCTGCCTCCGTGCTGGCTCACACTCAGCAGGGTCACGTCACAAAATGCACTTGTCAAAACTCTGTTACTGTCTGAGACAGAGTTTTACATAATTCTGCTCCAGCTGCCTTTCCGAATCAAAATGGGATTTGGGGCTCGCTTTCTCTAGCTTGCACGTTACTCACGGCACTTACTGGGGTACCAATGTTGACAAAAATCTTCTTAATCTGTTTTATACATCCAACTTCACGCCTTGTCCTGATAGCATCTTGCACGAGGGAAGTCTTGAAGGAGGGAGGAGAGACAGGCAGCAAAAATTCAGACAAGTCTGTTACTTTTAAGTCATTACAGGTTTTTATTGGAAATGTGTTGTGCATTGCTGCACAACACGTCGCCTGCGAGGGCTTCATCTTTGTTCTTTCCATCGCATTCTGGGGTTTCACACCACTGCATATCGTAAGCCACTAAAGCAGCTTCTTGCTGGTCTGGACATCTTAGAATATTACTTTGCCTCTTGTGGATTTCATTGATGGTCTTCAGTCTGGAAGCTGCACAATTGATTTTCCTTTTCGGCTGGCGCAATGGCTCCCTCCTCTGTGGCTCCTTAAGATTAGGGAACACCTGGATCACAGAGGATTCATTTCTTTCGCGCTCCGGATTTGGTGCACCAGCTCCAAGATGACGTGGACTTCTTATAGGAAGCTGTCGATTCTTGAGGATTGTGTTGATTACTTCCATTCTGGAAGCCACTGAAGGCATTGTAGATTTTGGCTGTCTTAGCGCTTCCATCTTCTGTGCCGCTATAAACGGCTGGTTCATACCGCCTTCAACTTTTTGGCACTTCTTATCGCTTCTCCAGTGGACAGATTCTGTGTATCTGAGAAACTGGTGACAGAAAATACACACATTTAGAGAATGAAAACAAGGAAAGAAGAGATTGCCTTCAGCAGAGAAGGAAAGGAAAAGCAGAAGTGTTTATTGACTTCTTCTTTAGTTGTGTTTGTCACACAGTAGAAATACTTGCTGAATTACAGACTGTACTAAATACTTCTTTATGTGCCCCTGATTGCTAAGCTTCGTTTATTGCCACCACTTTCACGGGTTACATTTAAAATTGCAACTGCATAGTGAAAATCCAAATTCGGACTGTATGAGATGAACCGATGTCTAATCTTACGCATTTCTAACTTACACGGGAAGATACCTCGAACTAAAAGCACAGACCTTTCCAAGCAAATCATGGGATTTTTCCCTCAAGCTCTTTAGCATGGAAGACCTCATTGGTTAGTATTACAAATTGCATTGTTACCTCTGCAGTTTTCTGCTCGTGCTGGGAACGAGCATCGGTCATCCTCGAGGAGGCGGTCTGCCTGTTCTCAAAGGGCCTCCTGACTGCGGCCAGGCCGCCAGGCGCAGTGCAGGCCTTGATCTCCTCGGAAATCTAGAGGGATTAAATAAGGTCAGCTGGTTTCCATTGGTAGCAAGAACGTACTGTCCATGTCAACAAGAAAGGGCAAGGCGTTCTCGAGTGTAAATGAAGCAGTTCCTATGTTCTCCACACAGTTCACTTGGGCCAGGCTTCCTACAGTTCTTCCTTTTGGGGACAGAGAGCTAACTGCAGCATTCTTTGCAGTGTCAGGAGGAGGGAATTTGAACCTTCTCTGCCCAAGGAACTGCAGGAATCTGCTCCGAATACGCCAAAGCGATGAGGAAATCAAGAAGCCAGTGGGCAGGAACTGTGTGGTTTGAAAACACCTGGACTCTTCCCGTACCTTATCTTAACCAGACGCTGTTTTATAACGCAGCGATTTCAAATCCTTCAGTTTGAGCAGCAAGAGCTCTAAGCTCACTGTGCATCTGAATAGGATTTTATTATTTGTCGATAACGAATATTTGTTGTGTTAAAGAAGCTGCTGTTTTTGGTGAACATGAGCAAATAGGATAACCGCATTGCTGCTCTCTCTCACGCCTAGGGCCCTCATCAGTGAAGTTCAGGCAAAGGTGGACGACAAAGAAGAGCAATTCCATGAATGAAAAGGGATTGTCCAAAAGACCGGAGGCATGTAGCATGAAAAATCTCATCTGGTAGACACAGACTGAAGGATGACTATGTTTGCTATCTAAGTTTCCTAATTTCGGATTTAAATTTTGATCCACCCCATGAGCCATCTGATAGCTTGCTTGTAGAAATAAAGACAGTTAGGGTCTGACCCTGTGCAAAGCAAACGTAGAATTAAGAAGATAATGAGACATTGGGATCTTACATGATTAGGAAAGCAGTTCCTCTTCTCTGCTTTGGCCGCTGCAGCTTGATAAAGAGCCTCTTTATCCTTTAAGGAGACATTCTCCTCAAAGAGCTGCAGCGTGCTGCCAGGCTTCGGAGGGCGCGCTTCTCGAAGTCCTCTGAGAAGTTTTCGACCACCCCCTGAAACTACAAACAGACATCATAGTTGGGGAGAGGGAGGTGGGTGCACGTGTTTCAAATCTTGAAAGAAAAGCAGTAGGCAAAACGAACAGGAACGCCAACTTTTTAGCAGCTGTTTAGCAACTTTTACTTTAGAACACATCAAGCACAGAGCGTTCGACTTGTGGAAACCTGAAAGCCACGCTTAAAAGCTAAGGTGTTGGTACGAAAGCAACACAGCTCCAAATCCAAACTATCTTCACCAACAGAGAATAGGAAGTTCCTGCTTTTTCATAATGGACGAATGCTGCCCATAGTTTTGATATCCTAGTTTTAGATTTGGGTCGTCTTCATCATAAGTTTTCTTCTCTAAACATAGGACACCGTTCTGTTGTGTTCTGCTCAAAAAGTGTTTAATGGGCTTCGGGCACTCCTCCATAACACACAGATAAAATGGAGAAAGCCGAAAAATTTGTTTGGCATCAATAAGAACACCACGTTCTTTTCCTGGGCAGCCTGGGGGCTGCCCTGATGACAAGAATGTGGTTGCCCCTCGTCACAACAGAGATCGAGTGCACTCAACTAAAGTGAGAAAGCAGATCCAAGTGGTCAGACTAACCTTTGGCATCGCTGTGTTGTCCATTTTCTGAGAGCGTCTCAAAGACTGCCCTCCTCCTTTTAGCACCGGACTCCACTATGCCTGGATTGCTCTCAGGCTCGCTAGTCCGAGCTGGTGACAGTGAGCTCCTCTCACTTTCTGCTCCCTGTTAGAAGACGTCAAGGGGATGGGAGTTAGAAGCTACTGGTAGGAGACTGATAGGGTTCTCGGGGGCAGAAATGACATGAGGCAGCAGCAGATTGGAAGGGGGTGCTGTTCTGGCAGCAGTGTTCTCCAGGATGCTCTATGGTCAATTTCTGTGGCACTGCAGGTTGTGAATTTAGCTGATAGCTCATCGCACCATCGTGCTTAGCAGTATCTCGCACTTTCCATTTGCCGTGGTCTCCTTGCAAAACAAGGAGATTTGGCACAGTTGCACATGCTTTCCTCACGTTGACAGAGGTGCTAGAATCACAAGGCCACAGTGATGGGGGGGGGAATCGTTCTCAAGTGCAGAACCTTCTTGCACTCACCTTCCTGCCACCCAGGTTCTCGAAGTGGCTCTCAAGCTCCTTGTCAGAAGTTGGGAAGTTTTCAATCTCGCCAGGGGCGCCCAGGGGCTCCTCCTCGATGGTTTCCATGATAAGACCCCGTGCCCGGAGTATTTCCACAGATTTGACACGGATGCGTCTCTTCCGTGCCCGTGACCGTGACCGTGGCACTGGTGGGCGCTGGCGCAACAAGATGGGTCTTGTGGCCCTGGCGGACTCCCGTTCCTTCACAAGGAGCTGGAAAGAGCCCTTCTGCGGGGTCACGTCAGATGACTCCATCGTGCCCTGCCAATGAAACAGGTACATCGTGCCATAGCTTGTATTTCAGACTGAGCTTCAGCCTGCAGTGTTGGACTGACTGGACTTTTGTTTGTTTGCTTACTTTGTTTTGAGACAAATACCTAAGGATTTGAGTGGTCTGCAGTATTTCACAGGGGAGGAAGAGGCACGGGAGAAGCGCTAGGGTTCTGCAATCCAAGGCTACTCATGGAAGAAATTGCACTGTGCCATCTGCGCTTCTCAGGAATGAATTTGAATTGAGGCCTCAACCTGACTTTAAGCCACTTTCTCCACCTGCTCACAGGCACTGAAATCCCTACAAAATGCTGATGGGAATTCCTTCTTAAGTCAAATACTTGATGGCGACTGCGCATCTGAAACTGTCAGTAGATTGTATTGCTTCCTGGGCTTCATAGAGCCTTCTTAGCCTTTATGAAAATGCAGGGAGAAAACTGGGGGAATAAGAACAACCAGAGAGATTTGGAGTTGGGCTTCAATGGCCTTTAGCCTTTCATACCATCTTTGCTGACTGTGAATCCTAACTTTGGCTGGCCACTCGTGAAGTTATTGTGTTTCAGTGAAGTACGTCCACTGTGGGAGAAGGACCGACACGTTGCCCATGGGGCTGTAACTCATTCAAGCTGATGCCTTTTCCCAAGCACTGCAGTCCAGCCCCCAGGACCCAGAGGAAAGGACAGAACAGAGAGCAGCCGAGCCCTTAGTTTATGACCATGCTGGGACGAGAGGCAGGGGGATGCGAGAGAGAGGAACAGAAGCTGCTTCTCCCTCGATCTGGGGACCAATATTCACTGCCCATGGTACCAGAGGATCTTGTCTCCACTAAAGACTCCCTGAAAGCGCGCGTGGGAGCTAGCTGCACGCTTCGGACACCATCACATGAAGAGCTTGCAGTTTCTGCTGCAGGTAAGCAGAGCCTCAAGTATCCGCAGCATTTCACTTTTTGTTTCTTTTGCCCCCTTTCTTCGCCCATTTATCATATGAACAGTATCAAGCTTTGCACTAGACCACCTATGTCCAAAAAAGTGCATGAACTTGTGCAGATTGAAGGAGCTAATCTTACCGCTAGGGTCTTCTCAGTGAACCGTTCATCCTGTGACATCGCTGCACTCATCTCGTGCCTGTTAAAAGGAAGGCAAATTTAAACGTTCTCGTATTCACTGGTCTCATCTGACTAACGAACGTGAAGCTTGATCACCAGTTCACAGGATGGAACTGTTGGAGACAAGCTGTTGGAAACATTGGAGACAAGCCGTATCCTACCTCGTTCGTCACAGCTGCACTTCCAAGAAGTGATGACCGCAGGAAGAGGCGCTGCCTTTTATCCTGCCTGGCTGCATTATGAGCACACAATCAGTCCACAGTTGCCAGGTTACTGGCTCCATCTATGGGCATACGGAAACCGAGACAGCCAAGCTGGCACCCCCACTTTCCTTACCCCAAAAGACCAGCCAGAGACCCCCGGGGCAGAACCGGGGTTCTGCTGCTGCAGAACCACGTCCAGAAAGAACTTGGGGTCCTTAGAGACAAGATCTTGGGCGGAAAGAGCCCTCAGAGAGAGCATCGCTTTTTCATTCTTATTCTCCACTCCTTAGCTAACTTCAAATTCTCTCTTAGAGCTAACCAGAACAACTGTTGGACCAGCTCTGGCACACCGTGCTTGGCTTTCTTTCATTTATGCATGTTGGCTGTTTTGCGTGTGGCTGGTTGGTCTTGATAATTAAGAGAAATATCCAAACGTCAGGTAATTTGCCCCTGACGTGTTCTCTCTTCCTGTAGGCTGACGGAGACTTCTGACTTTCAGGCTACAGCTCTTTGGCCAACAAAACTATTGAAGGACTCTCTACTAGGCCAACCCATTCTTTCGCAATGGGGAATTAAGGGAGAAATCCAACGTGGACATTTTTGGACCTAGAGAGGGAGAGAATCAGCAAGTGAACTCAGAAGTCTGCAGTTGCAATGCCATACCTGGGCTTCATAAAGCAGCTCGGTGCTCAGGCTCGGGCTCAAAGGTGACGCACAAGAACCTGCTGCCCGTCTGTGTTGGGGTACCCTCTGTTGTGCGTTTGCATTCAGCCGACAGGTACTAAACGTCCTGGGGAATACACTGCAGGGGGAAGTGTATTCCCCCAGAATACAGAACAGAAGGAGCTTCCCATGTTGTTTCAACCAAAGCCCTGTTGCTTGACTTTAAAGAATTATTTCTGAGTTACGCGCTGGACTTCTGTACACGTGCTAAGCTAGGGGAAGGGATGCAAGACACGGACTCCTGATGGCTCTTCAACAGGAGGCCTTTCTTGCCCTTTTTCACTACTACATATACTTTCCCCGTAGCCCCACGCGCTCTCCACGTGCCCAAATCTCTCATACAATTGGTTAGAGACCCTCAGACACGTGCCTCAAGCCAGCCAGCAATTGGCCACTGCCCCAGAGATCATCTTTAACACTGTAGCCAACTGCCTTTATCTCAACCTTGCTCAAGTTTTTGTTTCTACCGCTGGTTTCCTCATTATCTCTCATTCAGGGACGTGTGAAACAGCGCGGAGCTACCTGCAAATTCCTTTCCCACAATTCCCCCTTTTTTATTTTCGATCAACCAAACGCTTTTGATAGATTGCCTAACAATCACCGCAGATATTGCAAGACGCACGGTACAAGAAGCAACAGGGTGAAAATCACATGCAGAGTTATGTAAAGCAGCGTGCCTACTAGAATCTACATCACTCAACAAACCACTAAGCACTAGGGATGTTGCTTCACAGAGATGCTGCATCTCACTTGCACAGCACTATCACACCGTCACGCAGAGAGGCCTCTTGCACTTCTCATTCATACCACAAGAAAATATCACTTAATATCATTTGTCCACAGCTTCAGGAGGTCCTGGTGAGCAGCTGAGAGCGGAGACCCCTCCGAGGAAAATGCTTGGGGTGCACCAATGGGCGTCTGTTCCACAGTCGATCCCACAGCCAAGCAGAGCAGCTCCTGGCGCAAGGAACGATGCTATTCTAGTTTTGTGTAATTACACCAAAGAGATGCATTGCAATAAGTAGCAAGTGTGGCCTTGACCATTTGTTTCGTGATTTGTTTCTTTCCCAAGCAATTGAACCTTACACACGCTGTTGCTCTTACACATCCCAGGGTACCTCATTCCTGTGGCTCTAGGGGCGCTTGCACTTCGCTAACAGACAGTCCAGTCTTTGTTAGCCGTCGGCTTCCCCACCAGACATGTCGTAGACGGGTCGTTTTATTGGCTCCACCAGATCCGGGACCCTCCTCCCATCAGCTCCAACTTCCTCCTTTCTAGCTGTTGGCCACACCATGCCCCCGAGCCACCTCCCTCCTCACTTTTAGTGCACTGCTGTATCATTACTCAGCTCCAGATTATCACCAAACGGGTCACCCACAGTTAGACACATTACATTAGTAATTGTTCTCGATTCAGCTGGTGGGTTTCAGAATGATTTCTGAGCAAGCGAAACAGAGCCACGAGGAGGAGGTTTCGTCCTCTTATGAGGAAGAACTTCTTACAGTTCAGATGACAGAGCACTGCAACAGGCTGCTCAGAGAGCTTGTGGAGTCTCTTCTTTGGAGATGCTCAAAAGTCGTCTGGATGTGATCCCTTGTAATGTGCTTGGGGTGACCCTGCTTGAACAGGGGGGCTGGACCAGATGATCTCTGGAGGTCCCTTCCAACCTGTGACACATTCTGTGATTCTGTGACAGACTGCAGTGAAAGGAAGTGGGTACGGAGGTACATATATTGCTTTCCTTGTTTGTTTGTTTGTTTTTTCTTTCTCATGCTGAGCAGTTGCATGGAAACAACAAAGTGCCTGAGTCAAGTCAGAGCTGATCTTCAGGAGGCAGCACCAATATACTGCACCTGGGCACCATCTCCCAAAGCCTTCCCAACTCCACAGAATTTCATTCCAGTAAGCGCCCCGTCTACTGCCAAAAATCTGTAGTGAAACAAACCCCGTATTTAAATGTCATTTTTTGTTTCATTAAAACGCATTCCTTGAGGAACTCCCAACCATTCCATCCCACTTTCCATCTCTCGTCCTCATACCTACACATAAGAAAACGCTGCTGAGAGCCAGCTTCACCAAGCATGCCCACGATGCACAAGTTGGAAAAAGCTTCCCTGCTTTTTATATCACTTCAGAGGGTCCACCATCATGGTGATCCCCATTAAAACAATCTGGTGCCTTCATGACTTCAACCCAGGCTGGAGACCTGCATTTAAAAATGTCAGAGCCTGCTTCCACGTATCCCAAAGCTTTGGTCTTAACAAACGCTCCTGAGGAATCCACATTTGTCATCTAGACTCTTAGGGCTGGGACACCAAATGAAGCAATGGAGGCAGAAGAACTGGTACCCGAGTACACAAAACAGTTCCTTCAAAAGGAGATCCATTTCTACTAAAATGAGGTGCTTAATTCCGGGGCATGAGTTATTCTTGAGGTTTAACTTAAACATTTGAAGTTACTCTTGAGAGGGACGGAGTATGTGTGGGGGGGAGGGGTTGTATTTTGGAAGCTATCCAGAGTTGTAAGGGGAGTTGGTTTTTGCTCCCATTATCACAGTAAAAACTGTCGTACGTGTGGATGGTCCTACAGCATGATTGCTAGAAGCTACTAAAGAAGAGGTGCCAGTTGAGTTCCTCACAACGTGTGAGAGCCTTGCACGAAGCAGTGAGGAACTCCTGCTACAGCACTGCCCCTTCCGCCGCCCCCACACTGCCCTCCCAGAAAGAAAGCAGGGGCTTTGTTGTCCAAGACAGAGTAAGGGGAGCACAAGAAAACCAGGAGGAACTGGAAGAAGACAAACATCCTTATCTTTGTAACGGCAGACACGGAAAACAGCCCGGCAGCTCGTGATCCTTGTCATTGGGACCATCCTTCACTCTGTTTAACTGAAAATATCAAGCACTGCCTTCTACTGAGTAGGAAAGTTCTTTCACGTGAAGCCCTACCGCCTATACATGAGCACCGCTGTCAATATGGTGTTTCACGCAACACAGTAGCTCACCTGCCCGGCTCCTGCCTCCGTGCTGGCTCACACTCAGCAGGGTCACATCACAAAATGCACTTGTCAAAACTCTGTTACTGTCTGAGACAGAGTTTTACATAATTCTGCTCCAGCTGCCTTTCCGAATCAAAATGGGATTTGGGGCTCGCTTTCTCTAGCTTGCACGTTACTCACGGCACTTACTGGGGTACCAATGTTGACAAAAATCTTCTTAATCTGTTTTATACATCCAACTTCACGCCTTGTCCTGATAGCATCTTGCACGAGGGAAGTCTTGAAGGAGGGAGGAGAGACAGGCAGCAAAAATTCAGACAAGTCTGTTACTTTTAAGTCATTACAGGTTTTTATTGGAAATGTGTTGTGCATTGCTGCACAACACGTCGCCTGCGAGGGCTTCATCTTTGTTCTTTCCATCGCATTCTGGGGTTTCACACCACTGCATATCGTAAGCCACTAAAGCAGCTTCTTGCTGGTCTGGACATCTTAGAATATTACTTTGCCTCTTGTGGATTTCATTGATGGTCTTCAGTCTGGAAGCTGCACAATTGATTTTCCTTTTCGGCTGGCGCAATGGCTCCCTCCTCTGTGGCTCCTTAAGATTAGGGAACACCTGGATCACAGAGGATTCATTTCTTTCGCACTCCGGATTTGGTGCACCAGCTCCAAGATGACGTGGACTTCTTATAGGAAGCTGTCGATTCTTGAGGATTGTGTTGATTACTTCCATTCTGGAAGCCACTGAAGGCATTGTAGATTTTGGCTGTCTTAGCGCTTCCATCTTCTGTGCCGCTATAAACGGCTGGTTCATACCGCCTTCAACTTTTTGGCACTTCTTATCGCTTCTCCAGTGGACAGATTCTGTGTATCTGAGAAACTGGTGACAGAAAATACACACATTTAGAGAATGAAAACAAGGAAAGAAGAGATTGCCTTCAGCAGAGAAGGAAAGGAAAAGCAGAAGTGTTTATTGACTTCTTCTTTAGTTGTGTTTGTCACACAGTAGAAATACTTGCTGAATTACAGACTGTACTAAATACTTCTTTATGTGCCCCTGATTGCTAAGCTTCGTTTATTGCCACCACTTTCACGGGTTACATTTAAAATTGCAACTGCATAGTGAAAATCCAAATTCGGACTGTATGAGATGAACCGATGTCTAATCTTACGCATTTCTAACTTACACGGGAAGATACCTCGAACTAAAAGCACAGACCTTTCCAAGCAAATCATGGGATTTTTCCCTCAAGCTCTTTAGCATGGAAGACCTCATTGGTTAGTATTACAAATTGCATTGTTACCTCTGCAGTTTTCTGCTCGTGCTGGGAACGAGCATCGGTCATCCTCGAGGAGGCGGTCTGCCTGTTCTCAAAGGGCCTCCTGACTGCGGCCAGGCCGCCAGGCGCAGTGCAGGCCTTGATCTCCTCGGAAATCTAGAGGGATTAAATAAGGTCAGCTGGTTTCCATTGGTAGCAAGAACGTACTGTCCATGTCAACAAGAAAGGGCAAGGCGTTCTCGAGTGTAAATGAAGCAGTTCCTATGTTCTCCACACAGTTCACTTGGGCCAGGCTTCCTACAGTTCTTCCTTTTGGGGACAGAGAGCTAACTGCAGCATTCTTTGCAGTGTCAGGAGGAGGGAATTTGAACCTTCTCTGCCCAAGGAACTGCAGGAATCTGCTCCGAATACGCCAAAGCGATGAGGAAATCAAGAAGCCAGTGGGCAGGAACTGTGTGGTTTGAAAACACCTGGACTCTTCCCGTACCTTATCTTAACCAGACGCTGTTTTATAACGCAGCGATTTCAAATCCTTCAGTTTGAGCAGCAAGAGCTCTAAGCTCACTGTGCATCTGAATAGGATTTTATTATTTGTCGATAACGAATATTTGTTGTGTTAAAGAAGCTGCTGTTTTTGGTGAACATGAGCAAATAGGATAACCGCATTGCTGCTCTCTCTCACGCCTAGGGCCCTCATCAGTGAAGTTCAGGCAAAGGTGGACGACAAAGAAGAGCAATTCCATGAATGAAAAGGGATTGTCCAAAAGACCGGAGGCATGTAGCATGAAAAATCTCATCTGGTAGACACAGACTGAAGGATGACTATGTTTGCTATCTAAGTTTCCTAATTTCGGATTTAAATTTTGATCCACCCCATGAGCCATCTGATAGCTTGCTTGTGGAAATAAAGACAGTTAGGGTCTGACCCTGTGCAAAGCAAACGTAGAATTAAGAAGATAATGAGACATTGGGATCTTACATGATTAGGAAAGCAGTTCCTCTTCTCTGCTTTGGCCGCTGCAGCTTGATAAAGAGCCTCTTTATCCTTTAAGGAGACATTCTCCTTAAAGAGCTGCAGTGTGCTGCCAGGCTTCGGAGGGCGCGCTTCTCGAAGTCCTCTGAGAAGTTTTCGACCACCCCCTGAAACTACAAACAGACATCATAGTTGGGGAGAGGGAGGTGGGTGCACGTGTTTCAAATCTTGAAAGAAAAGCAGTAGGCAAAACGAACAGGAACGCCAACTTTTTAGCAGCTGTTTAGCAACTTTTACTTTAGAACACATCAAGCACAGAGCGTTCGACTTGTGGAAACCTGAAAGCCACGCTTAAAAGCTAAGGTGTTGGTACGAAAGCAACACGGCTCCAAATCCAAACTATCTTCACCAACAGAGAATAGGAAGTTCCTGCTTTTTCATAATGGACGAATGCTGCCCATAGTTTTGATATCCTAGTTTTAGATTTGGGTCGTCTTCATCATAAGTTTTCTTCTCTAAACATAGGACACCGTTCTGTTGTGTTCTGCTCAAAAAGTGTTTAATGGGCTTCGGGCACTCCTCCATAACACACAGATAAAATGGAGAAAGCCGAAAAGTTTGTTTGGCATCAATAAGAACACCACGTTCTTTTCCTGGGCAGCCTGGGGGCTGCCCTGATGACAAGAATGTGGTTGCCCCTCGTCACAACAGAGATCGAGTGCACTCAACTAAAGTGAGAATGCAGATCCAAGTGGTCAGACTAACCTTTGGCATCGCTGTGTTGTCCATTTTCTGAGAGCGTCTCAAAGACTGCCCTCCTCCTTTTAGCACCGGACTCCACTATGCCTGGATTGCTCTCAGGCTCGCTAGTCCGAGCTGGTGACAGTGAGCTCCTCTCACTTTCTGCTCCCTGTTAGAAGACGTCAAGGGGATGGGAGTTAGAAGCTACTGGTAGGAGACTGATAGGGTTCTCGGGGGCAGAAATGACATGAGGCAGCAGCAGATTGGAAGGGGGTGCTGTTCTGGCAGCAGTGTTCTCCAGGATGCTCTATGGTCAATTTCTGTGGCACTGCAGGTTGTGAATTTAGCTGATAGCTCATCGCACCATCGTGCTTAGCAGTATCTCGCACTTTCCATTTGCCGTGGTCTCCTTGCAAAACAAGGAGATTTGGCACAGTTGCACATGCTTTCCTCACGTTGACAGAGGTGCTAGAATCACAAGGCCACAGTGATGGGGGGGGAATCGTTCTCAAGTGCAGAACCTTCTTGCACTCACCTTCCTGCCACCCAGGTTCTCGAAGTGGCTCTCAAGCTCCTTGTCAGAAGTTGGGAAGTTTTCAATCTCGCCAGGGGCGCCCAGGGGCTCCTCCTCGATGGTTTCCATGATAAGACCCCGTGCCCGGAGTATTTCCACAGATTTGACACGGATGCGTCTCTTCCGTGCCCGTGACCGTGACCGTGGCACTGGTGGGCGCTGGCGCAACAAGATGGGTCTTGTGGCCCTGGCGGACTCCCGTTCCTTCACAAGGAGCTGGAAAGAGCCCTTCTGCGGGGTCACGTCAGATGACTCCATCGTGCCCTGCCAATGAAACAGGTACATCGTGCCATAGCTTGTATTTCAGACTGAGCTTCAGCCTGCAGTGTTGGACTGACTGGACTTTTGTTTGTTTGCTTACTTTGTTTTGAGACAAATACCTAAGGATTTGAGTGGTCTGCAGTATTTCACAGGGGAGGAAGAGGCACGGGAGAAGTGCTAGGGTTCTGCAATCCAAGGCTACTCATGGAAGAAATTGCACTGTGCCATCTGCGCTTCTCAGGAATGAATTTGAATTGAGGCCTCAACCTGACTTTAAGCCACTTTCTCCACCTGCTCACAGGCACTGAAATCCCTACAAAATGCTGATGGGAATTCCTTCTTAAGTCAAATACTTGATGGCGACTGCGCATCTGAAACTGTCAGTAGATTGTATTGCTTCCTGGGCTTCATAGAGCCTTCTTAGCCTTTATGAAAATGCAGGGAGAAAACTGGGGGAATAAGAACAACCAGAGAGATTTGGAGTTGGGCTTCAGTGGCCTTTAGCCTTTCATACCATCTTTGCTGACTGTGAGTCCTAACTTTGGCTGGCCACTCGTGAAGTTATTGTGTTTCAGTGAAGTACGTCCACTGTGGGAGAAGGACCGACACGTTGCCCATGGGGCTGTAACTCATTCAAGCTGATGCCTTTTCCCAAGCACTGCAGTCCAGCCCCCAGGACCCAGAGGAAAGGACAGAACAGAGAGCAGCCGAGCCCTTAGTTTATGACCATGCTGGGACGAGAGGCAGGGGGATGCGAGAGAGAGGAACAGAAGCTGCTTCTCCCTCGATCTGGGGACCAATATTCACTGCCCATGGTACCAGAGGATCTTGTCTCCACTAAAGACTCCCTGAAAGCGCGCGTGGGAGCTAGCTGCACGCTTCGGACACCATCACATGAAGAGCTTGCAGTTTCTGCTGCAGGTAAGCAGAGCCTCAAGTATCCGCAGCATTTCACTTTTTGTTTCTTTTGCCCCCTTTCTTCGCCCATTTATCATATGAACAGTATCAAGCTTTGCACTAGACCACCTATGTCCAAAAAAGTGCATGAACTTGTGCAGATTGAAGGAGCTAATCTTACCGCTAGGGTCTTCTCAGTGGACCGTTCATCCTGTGACATCGCTGCACTCATCTCGTGCCTGTTAAAAGGAAGGCAAATTTAAACGTTCTCGTATTCACTGGTCTCATCTGACTAACGAACGTGAAGCTTGATCACCAGTTCACAGGATGGAACTGTTGGAGACAAGCTGTTGGAAACATTGGAGACAAGCCGTATCCTACCTCGTTCGTCACAGCTGCACTTCCAAGAAGTGATGACCGCAGGAAGAGGCGCTGCCTTTTATCCTGCCTGGCTGCATTATGAGCACACAATCAGTCCACAGTTGCCAGGTTACTGGCTCCATCTATGGGCATACGGAAACCGAGACAGCCAAGCTGGCACCCCCACTTTCCTTACCCCAAAAGACCAGCCAGAGACCCCCGGGGCAGAACCGGGGTTCTGCTGCTGCAGAACCACGTCCAGAAAGAACTTGGGGTCCTTAGAGACAAGATCTTGGGCGGAAAGAGCCCTCAGAGAGAGCATCGCTTTTTCATTCTTATTCTCCACTCCTTAGCTAACTTCAAATTCTCTCTTAGAGCTAACCAGAACAACTGTTGGACCAGCTCTGGCACACTGTGCTTGGCTTTCTTTTATTTATGCATGTTGGCCGTTTTGCGTGTGGTTGGTTGGTCTTGATAATTAAGAGAAATATCCAAACGTCAGGTAATTTGCCCCTGACGTGTTCTCTCTTCCTGTAGGCTGACGGAGACTTCTGACTTTCAGGCTACAGCTCTTTGGCCAACAAAACTATTGAAGGACTCTCTACTAGGCCAACCCATTCTTTCGCAATGGGGAATTAAGGGAGAAATCCAACGTGGACATTTTTGGACCTAGAGAGGGAGAGAATCAGCAAGTGAACTCAGAAGTCTGCAGTTGCAATGCCATACCTGGGCTTCATAAAGCAGCTCGGTGCTCAGGCTCGGGCTCAAAGGTGACGCACAAGAACCTGCTGCCCGTCTGTGTTGGGGTACCCTCTGTTGTGCGTTTGCATTCAGCTGACAGGTACTAAACGTTCTGGGGAATACACTGCAGGGGGAAGTGTATTCCCCCAGAATACAGAACAGAAGGAGCTTCCCATGTTGTTTCAACCAAAGCCCTGTTGCTTGACTTTAAAGAATTATTTCTGAGTTACGCGCTGGACTTCTGTACACGTGCTAAGCTAGGGGAAGGGATGCAAGACACGGACTCCTGATGGCTCTTCAACAGGAGGCCTTTCTTGCCCTTTTTCACTGCTACATATACTTTCCCCGTAGCCCCACGCGCTCTCCACGTGCCCAAATCTCTCATACAATTGGTTAGAGACCCTCAGACACGTGCCTCAAGCCAGCCAGCAATTGGCCACTGCCCCAGAGATCATCTTTAACACTGTAGCCAACTGCCTTTATCTCAACCTTGCTCAAGTTTTTGTTTCTACCGCTGGTTTCCTCATTATCTCTCATTCAGGGACGTGTGAAACAGCGCGGAGCTACCTGCAAATTCCTTTCCCACAATTCCCCCTTTTTTATTTTCGATCAACCAAACGCTTTTGATAGATTGCCTAACAATCACCGCAGATATTGCAAGACGCACGGTACAAGAAGCAACAGGGTGAAAATCACATGCAGAGTTATGTAAAGCAGCGTGCCTACTAGAATCTACATCACTCAACAAACCACTAAGCACTAGGGATGTTGCTTCGCAGAGATGCTGCATCTCACTTGCACAGCACTATCACACCGTCACGCAGAGAGGCCTCTTGCACTTCTCATTCATACCACAAGAAAATATCACTTAATATCATTTGTCCACAGCTTCAGGAGGTCCTGGTGAGCAGCTGAGAGCGGAGACCCCTCCGAGGAAAATGCTTGGGGTGCACCAATGGGCGTCTGTTCCACAGTCGATCCCACAGCCAAGCAGAGCAGCTCCTGGCGCAAGGAACGATGCTATTCTAGTTTTGTGTAATTACACCAAAGAGATGCATTGCAATAAGTAGCAAGTGTGGCCTTGACCATTTGTTTCGTGATTTGTTTCTTTCCCAAGCAATTGAACCTTACACATGCTGTTGCTCTTACACATCCCAGGGTACCTCATTCCTGTGGCTCTAGGGGCGCTTGCACTTCGCTAACAGACAGTCCAGTCTTTGTTAGCCGTCGGCTTCCCCACCAGACATGTCGTAGACGGGTCGTTTTATTGGCTCCACCAGATCCGGGACCCTCCTCCCATCAGCTCCAACTTCCTCCTTTCTAGCTGTTGGCCACACCATGCCCCCGAGCCACCTCCCTCCTCACTTTTAGTGCACTGCTGTATCATTACTCAGCTCCAGATTATCACCAAACGGGTCACCCACAGTTAGACACATTACATTAGTAATTGTTCTCGATTCAGCTGGTGGGTTTCAGAATGATTTCTGAGCAAGCGAAACAGAGCCACGAGGAGGAGGTTTCGTCCTCTTATGAGGAAGAACTTCTTACAGTTCAGATGACAGAGCACTGCAACAGGCTGCTCAGAGAGCTTGTGGAGTCTCTTCTTTGGAGATGCTCAAAAGTCGTCTGGATGTGATCCCTTGTAATGTGCTTGGGGTGACCCTGCTTGAACAGGGGGGCTGGACCAGATGATCTCTGGAGGTCCCTTCCAACCTGTGACACATTCTGTGATTCTGTGACAGACTGCAGTGAAAGGAAGTGGGTACGGAGGTACATATATTGCTTTCCTTGTTTGTTTGTTTGTTTTTTCTTTCTCATGCTGAGCAGTTGCATGGAAACAACAAAGTGCCTGAGTCAAGTCAGAGCTGATCTTCAGGAGGCAGCACCAATATACTGCACCTGGGCACCATCTCCCAAAGCCTTCCCAACTCCACAGAATTTCATTCCAGTAAGCGCCCCGTCTACTGCCAAAAATCTGTAGTGAAACAAACCCCGTATTTAAATGTCATTTTTTGTTTCATTAAAACGCATTCCTTGAGGAACTCCCAACCATTCCATCCCACTTTCCATCTCTCGTCCTCATACCTACACATAAGAAAACGCTGCTGAGAGCCAGCTTCACCAAGCATGCCCACGATGCACAAGTTGGAAAAAGCTTCCCTGCTTTTTATATCACTTCAGAGGGTCCACCATCATGGTGATCCCCATTAAAACAATCTGGTGCCTTCATGACTTCAACCCAGGCTGGAGACCTGCATTTAAAAATGTCAGAGCCTGCTTCCACGTATCCCAAAGCTTTGGTCTTAACAAACGCTCCTGAGGAATCCACATTTGTCATCTAGACTCTTAGGGCTGGGACACCAAATGAAGCAATGGAGGCAGAAGAACTGGTACCCGAGTACACAAAACAGTTCCTTCAAAAGGAGATCCATTTCTACTAAAATGAGGTGCTTAATTCCGGGGCATGAGTTATTCTTGAGGTTTAACTTAAACATTTGAAGTTACTCTTGAGAGGGACGGAGTATGTGTGGGGGGGAGGGGTTGTATTTTGGAAGCTATCCAGAGTTGTAAGGGGAGTTGGTTTTTGCTCCCATTATCACAGTAAAAACTGTCGTACGTGTGGATGGTCCTACAGCATGATTGCTAGAAGCTACTAAAGAAGAGGTGCCAGTTGAGTTCCTCACAACGTGTGAGAGCCTTGCACGAAGCAGTGAGGAACTCCTGCTACAGCACTGCCCCTTCCGCCGCCCCCACACTGCCCTCCCAGAAAGAAAGCAGGGGCTTTGTTGTCCAAGACAGAGTAAGGGGAGCACAAGAAAACCAGGAGGAACTGGAAGAAGACAAACATCCTTATCTTTGTAACGGCAGACACGGAAAACAGCCCGGCAGCTCGTGATCCTTGTCATTGGGACCATCCTTCACTCTGTTTAACTGAAAATATCAAGCACTGCCTTCTACTGAGTAGGAAAGTTCTTTCACGTGAAGCCCTACCGCCTATACATGAGCACCGCTGTCAATATGGTGTTTCACGCAACACAGTAGCTCACCTGCCCGGCTCCTGCCTCCGTGCTGGCTCACACTCAGCAGGGTCACGTCACAAAATGCACTTGTCAAAACTCTGTTACTGTCTGAGACAGAGTTTTACATAATTCTGCTCCAGCTGCCTTTCCGAATCAAAATGGGATTTGGGGCTCGCTTTCTCTAGCTTGCACGTTACTCACGGCACTTACTGGGGTACCAATGTTGACAAAAATCTTCTTAATCTGTTTTATACATCCAACTTCACGCCTTGTCCTGATAGCATCTTGCACGAGGGAAGTCTTGAAGGAGGGAGGAGAGACAGGCAGCAAAAATTCAGACAAGTCTGTTACTTTTAAGTCATTACAGGTTTTTATTGGAAATGTGTTGTGCATTGCTGCACAACACGTCGCCTGCGAGGGCTTCATCTTTGTTCTTTCCATCGCATTCTGGGGTTTCACACCACTGCATATCGTAAGCCACTAAAGCAGCTTCTTGCTGGTCTGGACATCTTAGAATATTACTTTGCCTCTTGTGGATTTCATTGATGGTCTTCAGTCTGGAAGCTGCACAATTGATTTTCCTTTTCGGCTGGCGCAATGGCTCCCTCCTCTGTGGCTCCTTAAGATTAGGGAACACCTGGATCACAGAGGATTCATTTCTTTCGCGCTCCGGATTTGGTGCACCAGCTCCAAGATGACGTGGACTTCTTATAGGAAGCTGTCGATTCTTGAGGATTGTGTTGATTACTTCCATTCTGGAAGCCACTGAAGGCATTGTAGATTTTGGCTGTCTTAGCGCTTCCATCTTCTGTGCCGCTATAAACGGCTGGTTCATACCGCCTTCAACTTTTTGGCACTTCTTATCGCTTCTCCAGTGGACAGATTCTGTGTATCTGAGAAACTGGTGACAGAAAATACACACATTTAGAGAATGAAAACAAGGAAAGAAGAGATTGCCTTCAGCAGAGAAGGAAAGGAAAAGCAGAAGTGTTTATTGACTTCTTCTTTAGTTGTGTTTGTCACACAGTAGAAATACTTGCTGAATTACAGACTGTACTAAATACTTCTTTATGTGCCCCTGATTGCTAAGCTTCGTTTATTGCCACCACTTTCACGGGTTACATTTAAAATTGCAACTGCATAGTGAAAATCCAAATTCGGACTGTATGAGATGAACCGATGTCTAATCTTACGCATTTCTAACTTACACGGGAAGATACCTCGAACTAAAAGCACAGACCTTTCCAAGCAAATCATGGGATTTTTCCCTCAAGCTCTTTAGCATGGAAGACCTCATTGGTTAGTATTACAAATTGCATTGTTACCTCTGCAGTTTTCTGCTCGTGCTGGGAACGAGCATCGGTCATCCTCGAGGAGGCGGTCTGCCTGTTCTCAAAGGGCCTCCTGACTGCGGCCAGGCCGCCAGGCGCAGTGCAGGCCTTGATCTCCTCGGAAATCTAGAGGGATTAAATAAGGTCAGCTGGTTTCCATTGGTAGCAAGAACGTACTGTCCATGTCAACAAGAAAGGGCAAGGCGTTCTCGAGTGTAAATGAAGCAGTTCCTATGTTCTCCACACAGTTCACTTGGGCCAGGCTTCCTACAGTTCTTCCTTTTGGGGACAGAGAGCTAACTGCAGCATTCTTTGCAGTGTCAGGAGGAGGGAATTTGAACCTTCTCTGCCCAAGGAACTGCAGGAATCTGCTCCGAATACGCCAAAGCGATGAGGAAATCAAGAAGCCAGTGGGCAGGAACTGTGTGGTTTGAAAACACCTGGACTCTTCCCGTACCTTATCTTAACCAGACGCTGTTTTATAACGCAGCGATTTCAAATCCTTCAGTTTGAGCAGCAAGAGCTCTAAGCTCACTGTGCATCTGAATAGGATTTTATTATTTGTCGATAACGAATATTTGTTGTGTTAAAGAAGCTGCTGTTTTTGGTGAACATGAGCAAATAGGATAACCGCATTGCTGCTCTCTCTCACGCCTAGGGCCCTCATCAGTGAAGTTCAGGCAAAGGTGGACGACAAAGAAGAGCAATTCCATGAATGAAAAGGGATTGTCCAAAAGACCGGAGGCATGTAGCATGAAAAATCTCATCTGGTAGACACAGACTGAAGGATGACTATGTTTGCTATCTAAGTTTCCTAATTTCGGATTTAAATTTTGATCCACCCCATGAGCCATCTGATAGCTTGCTTGTAGAAATAAAGACAGTTAGGGTCTGACCCTGTGCAAAGCAAACGTAGAATTAAGAAGATAATGAGACATTGGGATCTTACATGATTAGGAAAGCAGTTCCTCTTCTCTGCTTTGGCCGCTGCAGCTTGATAAAGAGCCTCTTTATCCTTTAAGGAGACATTCTCCTCAAAGAGCTGCAGCGTGCTGCCAGGCTTCGGAGGGCGCGCTTCTCGAAGTCCTCTGAGAAGTTTTCGACCACCCCCTGAAACTACAAACAGACATCATAGTTGGGGAGAGGGAGGTGGGTGCACGTGTTTCAAATCTTGAAAGAAAAGCAGTAGGCAAAACGAACAGGAACGCCAACTTTTTAGCAGCTGTTTAGCAACTTTTACTTTAGAACACATCAAGCACAGAGCGTTCGACTTGTGGAAACCTGAAAGCCACGCTTAAAAGCTAAGGTGTTGGTACGAAAGCAACACAGCTCCAAATCCAAACTATCTTCACCAACAGAGAATAGGAAGTTCCTGCTTTTTCATAATGGACGAATGCTGCCCATAGTTTTGATATCCTAGTTTTAGATTTGGGTCGTCTTCATCATAAGTTTTCTTCTCTAAACATAGGACACCGTTCTGTTGTGTTCTGCTCAAAAAGTGTTTAATGGGCTTCGGGCACTCCTCCATAACACACAGATAAAATGGAGAAAGCCGAAAAATTTGTTTGGCATCAATAAGAACACCACGTTCTTTTCCTGGGCAGCCTGGGGGCTGCCCTGATGACAAGAATGTGGTTGCCCCTCGTCACAACAGAGATCGAGTGCACTCAACTAAAGTGAGAAAGCAGATCCAAGTGGTCAGACTAACCTTTGGCATCGCTGTGTTGTCCATTTTCTGAGAGCGTCTCAAAGACTGCCCTCCTCCTTTTAGCACCGGACTCCACTATGCCTGGATTGCTCTCAGGCTCGCTAGTCCGAGCTGGTGACAGTGAGCTCCTCTCACTTTCTGCTCCCTGTTAGAAGACGTCAAGGGGATGGGAGTTAGAAGCTACTGGTAGGAGACTGATAGGGTTCTCGGGGGCAGAAATGACATGAGGCAGCAGCAGATTGGAAGGGGGTGCTGTTCTGGCAGCAGTGTTCTCCAGGATGCTCTATGGTCAATTTCTGTGGCACTGCAGGTTGTGAATTTAGCTGATAGCTCATCGCACCATCGTGCTTAGCAGTATCTCGCACTTTCCATTTGCCGTGGTCTCCTTGCAAAACAAGGAGATTTGGCACAGTTGCACATGCTTTCCTCACGTTGACAGAGGTGCTAGAATCACAAGGCCACAGTGATGGGGGGGGGAATCGTTCTCAAGTGCAGAACCTTCTTGCACTCACCTTCCTGCCACCCAGGTTCTCGAAGTGGCTCTCAAGCTCCTTGTCAGAAGTTGGGAAGTTTTCAATCTCGCCAGGGGCGCCCAGGGGCTCCTCCTCGATGGTTTCCATGATAAGACCCCGTGCCCGGAGTATTTCCACAGATTTGACACGGATGCGTCTCTTCCGTGCCCGTGACCGTGACCGTGGCACTGGTGGGCGCTGGCGCAACAAGATGGGTCTTGTGGCCCTGGCGGACTCCCGTTCCTTCACAAGGAGCTGGAAAGAGCCCTTCTGCGGGGTCACGTCAGATGACTCCATCGTGCCCTGCCAATGAAACAGGTACATCGTGCCATAGCTTGTATTTCAGACTGAGCTTCAGCCTGCAGTGTTGGACTGACTGGACTTTTGTTTGTTTGCTTACTTTGTTTTGAGACAAATACCTAAGGATTTGAGTGGTCTGCAGTATTTCACAGGGGAGGAAGAGGCACGGGAGAAGCGCTAGGGTTCTGCAATCCAAGGCTACTCATGGAAGAAATTGCACTGTGCCATCTGCGCTTCTCAGGAATGAATTTGAATTGAGGCCTCAACCTGACTTTAAGCCACTTTCTCCACCTGCTCACAGGCACTGAAATCCCTACAAAATGCTGATGGGAATTCCTTCTTAAGTCAAATACTTGATGGCGACTGCGCATCTGAAACTGTCAGTAGATTGTATTGCTTCCTGGGCTTCATAGAGCCTTCTTAGCCTTTATGAAAATGCAGGGAGAAAACTGGGGGAATAAGAACAACCAGAGAGATTTGGAGTTGGGCTTCAATGGCCTTTAGCCTTTCATACCATCTTTGCTGACTGTGAATCCTAACTTTGGCTGGCCACTCGTGAAGTTATTGTGTTTCAGTGAAGTACGTCCACTGTGGGAGAAGGACCGACACGTTGCCCATGGGGCTGTAACTCATTCAAGCTGATGCCTTTTCCCAAGCACTGCAGTCCAGCCCCCAGGACCCAGAGGAAAGGACAGAACAGAGAGCAGCCGAGCCCTTAGTTTATGACCATGCTGGGACGAGAGGCAGGGGGATGCGAGAGAGAGGAACAGAAGCTGCTTCTCCCTCGATCTGGGGACCAATATTCACTGCCCATGGTACCAGAGGATCTTGTCTCCACTAAAGACTCCCTGAAAGCGCGCGTGGGAGCTAGCTGCACGCTTCGGACACCATCACATGAAGAGCTTGCAGTTTCTGCTGCAGGTAAGCAGAGCCTCAAGTATCCGCAGCATTTCACTTTTTGTTTCTTTTGCCCCCTTTCTTCGCCCATTTATCATATGAACAGTATCAAGCTTTGCACTAGACCACCTATGTCCAAAAAAGTGCATGAACTTGTGCAGATTGAAGGAGCTAATCTTACCGCTAGGGTCTTCTCAGTGAACCGTTCATCCTGTGACATCGCTGCACTCATCTCGTGCCTGTTAAAAGGAAGGCAAATTTAAACGTTCTCGTATTCACTGGTCTCATCTGACTAACGAACGTGAAGCTTGATCACCAGTTCACAGGATGGAACTGTTGGAGACAAGCTGTTGGAAACATTGGAGACAAGCCGTATCCTACCTCGTTCGTCACAGCTGCACTTCCAAGAAGTGATGACCGCAGGAAGAGGCGCTGCCTTTTATCCTGCCTGGCTGCATTATGAGCACACAATCAGTCCACAGTTGCCAGGTTACTGGCTCCATCTATGGGCATACGGAAACCGAGACAGCCAAGCTGGCACCCCCACTTTCCTTACCCCAAAAGACCAGCCAGAGACCCCCGGGGCAGAACCGGGGTTCTGCTGCTGCAGAACCACGTCCAGAAAGAACTTGGGGTCCTTAGAGACAAGATCTTGGGCGGAAAGAGCCCTCAGAGAGAGCATCGCTTTTTCATTCTTATTCTCCACTCCTTAGCTAACTTCAAATTCTCTCTTAGAGCTAACCAGAACAACTGTTGGACCAGCTCTGGCACACCGTGCTTGGCTTTCTTTCATTTATGCATGTTGGCTGTTTTGCGTGTGGCTGGTTGGTCTTGATAATTAAGAGAAATATCCAAACGTCAGGTAATTTGCCCCTGACGTGTTCTCTCTTCCTGTAGGCTGACGGAGACTTCTGACTTTCAGGCTACAGCTCTTTGGCCAACAAAACTATTGAAGGACTCTCTACTAGGCCAACCCATTCTTTCGCAATGGGGAATTAAGGGAGAAATCCAACGTGGACATTTTTGGACCTAGAGAGGGAGAGAATCAGCAAGTGAACTCAGAAGTCTGCAGTTGCAATGCCATACCTGGGCTTCATAAAGCAGCTCGGTGCTCAGGCTCGGGCTCAAAGGTGACGCACAAGAACCTGCTGCCCGTCTGTGTTGGGGTACCCTCTGTTGTGCGTTTGCATTCAGCCGACAGGTACTAAACGTCCTGGGGAATACACTGCAGGGGGAAGTGTATTCCCCCAGAATACAGAACAGAAGGAGCTTCCCATGTTGTTTCAACCAAAGCCCTGTTGCTTGACTTTAAAGAATTATTTCTGAGTTACGCGCTGGACTTCTGTACACGTGCTAAGCTAGGGGAAGGGATGCAAGACACGGACTCCTGATGGCTCTTCAACAGGAGGCCTTTCTTGCCCTTTTTCACTACTACATATACTTTCCCCGTAGCCCCACGCGCTCTCCACGTGCCCAAATCTCTCATACAATTGGTTAGAGACCCTCAGACACGTGCCTCAAGCCAGCCAGCAATTGGCCACTGCCCCAGAGATCATCTTTAACACTGTAGCCAACTGCCTTTATCTCAACCTTGCTCAAGTTTTTGTTTCTACCGCTGGTTTCCTCATTATCTCTCATTCAGGGACGTGTGAAACAGCGCGGAGCTACCTGCAAATTCCTTTCCCACAATTCCCCCTTTTTTATTTTCGATCAACCAAACGCTTTTGATAGATTGCCTAACAATCACCGCAGATATTGCAAGACGCACGGTACAAGAAGCAACAGGGTGAAAATCACATGCAGAGTTATGTAAAGCAGCGTGCCTACTAGAATCTACATCACTCAACAAACCACTAAGCACTAGGGATGTTGCTTCACAGAGATGCTGCATCTCACTTGCACAGCACTATCACACCGTCACGCAGAGAGGCCTCTTGCACTTCTCATTCATACCACAAGAAAATATCACTTAATATCATTTGTCCACAGCTTCAGGAGGTCCTGGTGAGCAGCTGAGAGCGGAGACCCCTCCGAGGAAAATGCTTGGGGTGCACCAATGGGCGTCTGTTCCACAGTCGATCCCACAGCCAAGCAGAGCAGCTCCTGGCGCAAGGAACGATGCTATTCTAGTTTTGTGTAATTACACCAAAGAGATGCATTGCAATAAGTAGCAAGTGTGGCCTTGACCATTTGTTTCGTGATTTGTTTCTTTCCCAAGCAATTGAACCTTACACACGCTGTTGCTCTTACACATCCCAGGGTACCTCATTCCTGTGGCTCTAGGGGCGCTTGCACTTCGCTAACAGACAGTCCAGTCTTTGTTAGCCGTCGGCTTCCCCACCAGACATGTCGTAGACGGGTCGTTTTATTGGCTCCACCAGATCCGGGACCCTCCTCCCATCAGCTCCAACTTCCTCCTTTCTAGCTGTTGGCCACACCATGCCCCCGAGCCACCTCCCTCCTCACTTTTAGTGCACTGCTGTATCATTACTCAGCTCCAGATTATCACCAAACGGGTCACCCACAGTTAGACACATTACATTAGTAATTGTTCTCGATTCAGCTGGTGGGTTTCAGAATGATTTCTGAGCAAGCGAAACAGAGCCACGAGGAGGAGGTTTCGTCCTCTTATGAGGAAGAACTTCTTACAGTTCAGATGACAGAGCACTGCAACAGGCTGCTCAGAGAGCTTGTGGAGTCTCTTCTTTGGAGATGCTCAAAAGTCGTCTGGATGTGATCCCTTGTAATGTGCTTGGGGTGACCCTGCTTGAACAGGGGGGCTGGACCAGATGATCTCTGGAGGTCCCTTCCAACCTGTGACACATTCTGTGATTCTGTGACAGACTGCAGTGAAAGGAAGTGGGTACGGAGGTACATATATTGCTTTCCTTGTTTGTTTGTTTGTTTTTTCTTTCTCATGCTGAGCAGTTGCATGGAAACAACAAAGTGCCTGAGTCAAGTCAGAGCTGATCTTCAGGAGGCAGCACCAATATACTGCACCTGGGCACCATCTCCCAAAGCCTTCCCAACTCCACAGAATTTCATTCCAGTAAGCGCCCCGTCTACTGCCAAAAATCTGTAGTGAAACAAACCCCGTATTTAAATGTCATTTTTTGTTTCATTAAAACGCATTCCTTGAGGAACTCCCAACCATTCCATCCCACTTTCCATCTCTCGTCCTCATACCTACACATAAGAAAACGCTGCTGAGAGCCAGCTTCACCAAGCATGCCCACGATGCACAAGTTGGAAAAAGCTTCCCTGCTTTTTATATCACTTCAGAGGGTCCACCATCATGGTGATCCCCATTAAAACAATCTGGTGCCTTCATGACTTCAACCCAGGCTGGAGACCTGCATTTAAAAATGTCAGAGCCTGCTTCCACGTATCCCAAAGCTTTGGTCTTAACAAACGCTCCTGAGGAATCCACATTTGTCATCTAGACTCTTAGGGCTGGGACACCAAATGAAGCAATGGAGGCAGAAGAACTGGTACCCGAGTACACAAAACAGTTCCTTCAAAAGGAGATCCATTTCTACTAAAATGAGGTGCTTAATTCCGGGGCATGAGTTATTCTTGAGGTTTAACTTAAACATTTGAAGTTACTCTTGAGAGGGACGGAGTATGTGTGGGGGGGAGGGGTTGTATTTTGGAAGCTATCCAGAGTTGTAAGGGGAGTTGGTTTTTGCTCCCATTATCACAGTAAAAACTGTCGTACGTGTGGATGGTCCTACAGCATGATTGCTAGAAGCTACTAAAGAAGAGGTGCCAGTTGAGTTCCTCACAACGTGTGAGAGCCTTGCACGAAGCAGTGAGGAACTCCTGCTACAGCACTGCCCCTTCCGCCGCCCCCACACTGCCCTCCCAGAAAGAAAGCAGGGGCTTTGTTGTCCAAGACAGAGTAAGGGGAGCACAAGAAAACCAGGAGGAACTGGAAGAAGACAAACATCCTTATCTTTGTAACGGCAGACACGGAAAACAGCCCGGCAGCTCGTGATCCTTGTCATTGGGACCATCCTTCACTCTGTTTAACTGAAAATATCAAGCACTGCCTTCTACTGAGTAGGAAAGTTCTTTCACGTGAAGCCCTACCGCCTATACATGAGCACCGCTGTCAATATGGTGTTTCACGCAACACAGTAGCTCACCTGCCCGGCTCCTGCCTCCGTGCTGGCTCACACTCAGCAGGGTCACATCACAAAATGCACTTGTCAAAACTCTGTTACTGTCTGAGACAGAGTTTTACATAATTCTGCTCCAGCTGCCTTTCCGAATCAAAATGGGATTTGGGGCTCGCTTTCTCTAGCTTGCACGTTACTCACGGCACTTACTGGGGTACCAATGTTGACAAAAATCTTCTTAATCTGTTTTATACATCCAACTTCACGCCTTGTCCTGATAGCATCTTGCACGAGGGAAGTCTTGAAGGAGGGAGGAGAGACA
>NW_028137473.1:0-47670 GCF_965140915.1 Aythya marila | reverse complement strand
GGGGGGGGGGGATGATCCTGGAGTTTTTGTGTTGTTTTTGACGTGTTTTGGGGTCTCCGTTGTGTTTCATTTGGTTTTCCATGGTCATCGTGTTGGAAAAGGGTAAATTGTGGGTTTTGGAGAACTTCAGGTAGGTTTAGGGGGAGTTTTCACGTGGATTCATGGTATTTGGGGTTTTCTTCTTTTTGGGGGAGTGGTCCTCTCCTTTCTTCGTGTGATTTTGAAGTGTTTTGGGGTTTCCGTTGCGTTTCATTGAGTTCCTAATGTGTTTTATGGTGGTTGGGAGTGTGCTTTGGGCTTAGGAGAACATCAGGTAGGTTTAGGGTGTCTTTGGGGTGGATCTATGGTATTTGGGGTTTTCTTCTATTTTTTGGCGTGATCCTGTTCTTTTTTGGGGTGTTTTGGACGTGTTTTGGGGTCTCCGTTGGGTTTTGTTGTGTTCTCGTTGGTCATCATGTTGGAAAAGGGTAAATTGTGGGTTTTGGAGAACATCAGGTAGGTTTAGGGTGGTTTTGGGGTGGATCTATGGTTTTGGCGTATTTTCTTCCAGTTTTGGGGGTGATGCCGATCTTTTTTGGGGTGTTTTTGATGTGTTTTTGGGTCTCCATTAGGTTTTGTTGTGTTCTTGTTGGTCATTATGTTAAATAGGTGTGGATTGTTGGTTTTGGAGAACATCAGGTAGGTTTCGGGTGGTTTTGGGGTGGATCTATGGTTTTGGCGTATTTTCTTTCAGTTTTGGGGGTGATACCATTCTTGTTTGGGGTGTTTTTTAAGGTTTTTGGGGTCTCTGTTTGGTTTTGTTGGGTTCTCGTTGGTCATCATGGTGGAAAAGGGTACATTGTGGGTTTTGCAGAACATCAGGTAGGTTTAAGGTTTTTTTTTAAGGGTTAAATCATGGCATTTTGCTTTTTTTTTTTTTTTAGGATCTGGGTTGATTTTGGTGTGTTTTTGACGTTTTTTGGGGTCTCCGTTGGGTTTCGTTGGGTTTTCCGTGGTCATCATGTTGGAAAAGGGTAAATTGTGGGTTTTGGAGAACTTCAGGTAGGTTTAGGGGGAGTTTTCGCGTGGATTCATGGTATTTGGGGTTTTCTTCTATTTTGGAGAGTGATCCTCTCCTTTCTTCTTGTGATTTTGAAGTGTTTTGGGGTTTCCGTTGCGTTTCGTTGAGTTCCTAATGCGTTTTATGGTGGTTGGGAGTGTGCTTTGGGCTTAGGAGAACATCAGGTAGGTTTAGGGTGTCTTTGGGGTGGATCTATGGTATTTGGGGTTTTCTTCCAGTTTTGGGGGTGATGCCGTTCTTGTTTGGGGTGTTTTTGACGTTTTTTTTGCGTCTCCGTTGGGTTTTGTTGGGTTCTCGTTTGTCATCGTGTTGGAAAAGGGTAAATTGTGGGTTTTGGAGAACTTCAGGTAGGTTTAGGGGGAGTTTTCGCGTGGATTCATGGTATTTGGGGTTTTCTTCTATTTTGGAGAGTGATCCTCTCCTTTCTTCGTGTGATTTTGAAGTGTTTTGGGGTTTCCGTTGCGTTTCGTTGAGTTCCTAATGCGTTTTATGGTGGGGTTGGGAGTGTGCTTGGGCTTAGGAGAACATCAGGTAGGTTTAGGGTGTCCTTGGGGTGGATCTATGGTATTTGGGGTTTTCTTCCAGTTTTGGGGGTGATGCCGTTCTTGTTTGGGTGTTTTTGACGTTTTTTGGGGTCTCTGTTGGGTTTTGTTGGGTTCTCGTTTGTCATCGTGTTGGAAAAGGGTAAATTGTGGGTTTTGGAGAACATCAGGTAGGTTTAGGGTGGTTTTGGGGTGGATCTATGGTTTTGGCGGATTTTCTTCGAGTTTTGGTGGTGATGCCGTTCTTGTTTGGGGTGTTTTTGACGTTTTTTTGGGGTCTATGTTGGGTATTGTTGGGTTCTCGTTGGTCATCGTGTTGGAAAAGGGTAAATTGTGGGTTTTGGAGAACATCAGGTAGGTTTAGGGTGTCTTTGGGGTCGATCTATGGTATTTGGGGTTTTCTTCTATTTTTTGGCATGATCCTGTTTATTTTTGCGGTGTTTTGGACGTGTTTTGGGGTCTCCGTTGGGTTTTGTTGTGTTCTTGTTGGTCATTATGTTAAATAGGAGTGGATTGTGGGTTTTGGAGAACATCAGGTAGGTTTAGGGTGGTTTTGGGGTGGATCTATGGTTTTGGCGGAATTTCTTCCAGTTTTGGGGGTGATGCGATATTTGTTGGGGTGCTTTTCACGTGTTTGGGGTCTCCGTTGTGTTTCATTTGCTTTTCCATGGTCATCGTGTTGGAAAAGGGTAAATTGTGGGTTTTGGAGAACATCAGGTAGGTTTCGGGTGGTTTTGGGGTGGATCTATGGTTTTGGGGGATTTTCTTCCAATTTTGGGGGTGATGCCGTTCTTGTTTGGGGTGTTTTTGACGTTTTTTGGGGTCTCTTTTGGGTTTTGTTGGGTTATCGTTTGTCATCGTGTTGGAAAAGGGTACATTGTGGGTTTTGGAGAACATCAGGTAGGTTTCGGGTGGTTTTGGGGTGGATCTATGGTTTTGGCGTATTTTCTTCCAGTTTTGGGGGTGATGCCGATATTTGTTGGGGTGTTTTTTAAGGTTTTTGGGGTCTCCATTAGGTTTTGTTGTGTTCTTGTTTGTCATTATGTTAAATAGGAGTGGATTGTGGGTTTTGGAGAACATCAGGTAGGTTTCGGGTGGTTTTGGGGTGGATCTATGGTTTTGGCGGATTTTCTTCCAGTTTTGGGGGTGATGCCGATATTTGTTGGGGTGTTTTTTAAGGTTTTTGTGGTCTCCATTAGGTTTTGTTGTGTTCTTGTTTGTCATTATGTTAAATAGGAGTGGATTGTGGGTTTTGGAGAACATCAGGTAGGTTTAGGGTGGTTTTGGGGTGGATCTATGGTTTTGGCGTATTTTCTTCCAGTTTTGGGGGTGATGCCGATATTTGTTGGGGTGCTTTTGACGTTTTTTGGGGTCTCCATTAGGTTTTGTTGGGTTCTTGTTTGTCATTATGTTAAATAGGAGTGGATTGTGGGTTTTGGAGAAGATCAGGTAGGTTTCGGGTGGTTTTGGGGTGGATCTATGGTTTTGGCGTATTTTCTTCCAGTTTTGGGTTGATGCCGATATTTGTTGGGGTGTTTTTGACGTGTTTTGGGGTCTCCATTAGGTTTTGTTGTGTTCTTGTTTGTCATTATGTTAAATAGGAGTGGATTGTGGGTTTTGGAGAAGATCAGGTAGGTTTCGGGTGGTTTTGGGGTGGATCTATGGTTTTGGCGTATTTTCTTCCAGTTTTGGGGGTGATGCCGATATTTTGTTGGGGTGTTTTTGACGTGTTTTGGGGTCTCCATTAGGTTTTGTTGTGTTCTTGTTTGTCATTATGTTAAATAGGAGTGGATTGTTGGTTTTGGAGAAGATCAGGTAGGTTTCGGGTGGTTTTGGGGTGGATCTATGGTTTTGGCGGATTTTCTTCCAGTTTTGGGGGTGATGCCATTTTTGTTTGGGGTGTTTTTGACGTTTTTTGGGGTCTCTGTTGGGTTTTGATGGGTTCTCGTTGGTCATCTTGTTGGAAAAGGGTAAATTGTGGGTTTTGGAGAACATCAGGTAGGTTTCGGGTGGTTTTGGGGTGGATCTATGGTTTTGGGGGATTTTCTTCCAGTTTTGGGGGTGATGCCATTTTTGTTTGGGGTGTTTTTTAAGGTTTTTGGGGTCTCTGTTTGGTTTTGTTGGGTTCTCGTTGGTCATCATGGTGGAAAAGTGTAAATTGTGGGTTTTGTAGAATATCAGGTAGGTTTAGGGTGGTTTTGGGGTGGATATATGGTACTCAGTTTTTTTTTTTTTTTTTTTTTTTTTTTTTGGGGGGGGGGGATGATCCTGGACTTTTTTGTGTTGTTTTTGACGTGTTTTGGTGTCTCCGTTGTGTTCATTTGGTTTTCCATGGTCATCGTGTTGTAAAAGGGTAAATTGTGGGTTTTGGAGAACTTCAGGTAGGTTTAGGGGGACTTTCGCGTGGATTCATGGTATTTGGGGTTTTCTTCTATTTTGGAGAGTGATCCTCTCCTTTCTTCGTGTGATTTTGAAGTGTTTTGGGGTTTCCGTTGCGTTTCGTTGAGTTCCTAATGCGTTTTATGGTGGTTGGGAGTGTGCTTTGGGCTTAGGAGAACATCAGGTAGGTTTAGGGTGTCCTTGGGGTGGATCTATGGTATTTGGGGTTTTCTTCGAGTTTTGGGGGTGATGCCGTTCTTTTTTGGGGTGTTTTTAACGTGTTTTGGGGCCTCCGTTGGGTTTTGTTAGGTTCTCGTTGGTCATCATGTTGGAAAAGGGTAAATTGTGGGTTTTGGAGAACATCAGGTAGTTTTAGGGTGTCTTTGGGGTCGATCTATGGTATTTGGGGTTTTCTTCTATTTTTTGGCATGATCCTGTTTATTTTTGCGGTGTTTTGGACGTGTTTTGGGGTCTCCGTTGGGTTTTGTTGTGTTCTTGTTGGTCATTATGTTAAATAGGAGTGGATTGTGGGTTTTGGAGAACATCAGGTAGGTTTAGGGTGGTTTTGGGGTGGATCTATGGTTTTGGCGGATTTTCTTCCAATTTTGGGGGTGATGCCGTTCTTGTTTGGGGTGTTTTTGACGTTTTTTGGGGTCTCTGTTGGGTTTTGTTGGGTTCTCGTTTGTCATCGTGTTGGAAAAGGGTAAATTGTGGGTTTTGGAGAACATCAGGAAGGTTTAGTGTGGTTTTGGGGTGGATCTATGGTTTTGGCGTATTTTCTTCCAGTTTTGGGTTGATGCCGATATTTGTTGGGGTGTTTTTGACGTGTTTTGGGGTCTCCATTAGGTTTTGTTGTGTTCTTGTTTGTCATTATGTTAAATAGGAGTGGATTGTGGGTTTTGGAGAAGATCAGGTAGGTTTCGGGTGGTTTTGGGGTGGATCTATGGTATTTGGGGTTTTCTTCTATTTTTTGGCATGAACCTGTTCTTTTTTGGGGTGTTTTTGACGTGTTTTTGGGGTCTCCGTTGGGTTTTGTTGTGCTCTTGTTGGTCATTATGTTAAATATGTGTGGATTGTTGGTTTTGAGAATATCAGTTGGGTTTAGGGTGGTTTTGGCGTGTATCTATTGTTTTGGGGGGATATTCTTTCAGTTTTGGGGGTTATCTCGTTTTATTTAGTTGTGTTTTTGACGTGTTCTGGGTTCTCCTTTGGGTTTTAGTTTGGATCTTGTTCGTCATCATGGTGAAAAAGTGTAAATTGTGGGTTTTGGAGAACATCAGGTAGGTTTAGGGTGTCTTTGGGGTCGATCTATGGTATTTGGGGTTTTCTTCTATTTTTTTGGCATGATCCTGTTTATTTTGCGGTGATTTGGACGTGTTTTGGGGTCTCCGTTGGGTGTTGTTGTGTTCTTGTTGGTCATTATGTTAAATAGGAGTGGATTGTGGGTTTTGGAGAATATCAGGTAGGTTTCGGGTGGTTTTGGGGTGGATCCATGGTTTTGGCGGATTTTCTTCCAATTTTGGGGGTGATGCCGTTCTTGTTTGGGGTGTTTTTGACGTTTTTTGGGGTCTCTGTTGGGTTTTGTTGGGTTCTCGTTTGTCATCGTGTTGGAAAAGGGTAAATTGTGGGTTTTGGAGAACATCAGGTAGGTTTCGGGTGGTTTTGAGGTGGATCTATGGTATTTGGGGTTTTCTTTAATTTTTTGGCGTGATCCTGTTCTTTTTTGTGTTGTTTTTGACGTGTTTTGGGGTCTCTGTTAGGTTTGTGGGTTCTCGTTGGTCATCGTGTTGGAAAAGGGTAAATTGTGGGTTTTGGAGAAGATCAGGTAGGTTTTAGGGTGGTTTTGGGGTGGATCTATGGTATTTGGGGTTTTCTTTAATTTTTTGGCGTGATCCTGTTCTTTTTTTTGGGTGTTTTTGACGTGTTTTGGGGTCTCCATTAGGTTTTGTTGTGTTCTTGTTTGTCATTAGTTAAATAGGAGTGGATTGTGGGTTTTGGAGAAGATCAGGTAGGTTTCGGGTGGTTTTGGGGTGGATCTATGGTTTTGGCGGATTTTCTTCCAGTTTTGGGGGTGATGCCGATATTTGTTGGGGTGTTTTTTAAGGTTTTTGGTGGTCTCCATTAGGTTTTGTTGTGTTCTTGTTTGTCATTATGTTAAATAGGAGTGGATTGTGGGTTTTGGAGAACATCAGGTAGGTTTCGGGTGGTTTTGGGGTGGATCTATGGTTTTGGCGGATTTCTTCCAGTTTTGGGGGTGATGCCGATATTTGTTGGGGTGCTTTTGACGTTTTTTGGGGTCTCTGTTGGGTTTTGTTGGGTTCTTGTTTGTCATTATGTTAAATAGGAGTGGATTGTGGGGTTTGGAGAAGATCAGGTAGGTTTCGGGTGGTTTTGGGGTGGATCTATGGTTTTGGCGTATTTTCTTCCAGTTTTGGGTTGATGCCGATATTTGTTGGGGTGTTTTTGACGTGTTTTGGGGTCTCCATTAGGTTTTGTTGTGTTCTTGTTTGTCATTATGTTAAATAGGAGTGGATTGTGGGTTTTGGAGAAGATCAGGTAGGTTTCGGGTGGTTTTGGGGTGGATCTATGGTTTTGGCGTATTTTCTTCCAGTTTTGGGGGTGATGCCGATATTTGTTGGGGTGTTTTTGACGTGTTTTGGGGTCTCCATTAGGTTTTGTTGTGTTCTTGTTTGTCATTATGTTAAATAGGAGTGGATTGTGGGTTTTGGAGAAGATCAGGTAGGTTTCGGGTGGTTTTGGGGTGGATCTATGGTTTTGGCGGATTTTCTTCGAGTTTTGGGGGTGATGCCATTTTTGTTTGGGGTGTTTTTGACGTTTTTTGGGTTCTCTGTTGGGTTTTGTTGGGTTCTCGTTGGTCATCTTGTTGGAAAAGGGTAAATTGTGGGTTTTGGAGAACATCAGGTAGGTGTAGGGTGGTTTTGGGGTGGATCTATGGTTTTGGGGGATTTTCTTCCAGTTTTTGGGGGTGATGCCATTTTTGTTTGGGGTGTTTTTTAAGGTTTTTGGGGTCTCTGTTTGGTTTTGTTGGGTTCTCGTTGGTCATCATGGTGGAAAAGTGTAAATTGTGGGTTTTGTAGAATATCAGGTAGGTTTAGGGTGGTTTTGGGGTGGATATATGGTACTCAGTTTTTTTTTTTTTTTTTTTTTTGGGGGGGGGGATGATCCTGGACTTTTTGTGTTGTTTTTGACGTGTTTTGGGGTCTCCGTTGTGTTTCATTTGGTTTTTCCATGGTCATCGTGTTGTAAAAGGGTAAATTGTGGGTTTTGGAGAACTTCAGGTAGGTTTAGGGGAGTTTTCGCGTGGATTCATGGTATTTGGGGTTTTCTTCTATTTTGGAGAGTGATCCTCTCCTTTCTTCGTGTGATTTTGAAGTGTTTTGGGGTTTCCGTTTCATTTCGTTGAGTTCCTAATGCGTTTTATGGTGGTTGGGAGTGTGCTTTGGGCTTAGGAGAACATCAGGTAGGTTTAGGGTGTCCTTGGGTGGATCTATGGTATTTGGGGTTTTCTTCCAGTTTTGGGGGTGATGCCGTTCTTTTTTGGGGTGTTTTTTAACGTGTTTTGAGGTCTCCGTTGGTTTTGTTGGGTTCTCGTGGGTCATCATGTTGGAAAAGGGTAAATTGTGGGTTTTGGAGAACATCAGGTAGGTTTAGGGTGTCTTTGGGGTCGATCTATGGTATTTGGGGTTTTCTTCTATTTTTTGGCATGATCCTGTTTATTTTTGCGGTGTTTTGGACGTGTTTTGGGGTCTCCGTTGGGTTTTGTTGTGTTCTTGTTGGTCATTATGTTAAATAGGAGTGGATTGTGGGTTTTGGAGAACATCAGGTAGGTTTAGGGAAGTTTTGGGGTGGATCTATGGTTTTGGGGGATTTCTTCCATTTTGGGGGTGATGCCGTTCTTGTTTGGGGGTGTTTTTGACGTTTTTGGGGTCTCTGTTGGGTTTTGTTGGGTTCTCGTTTGTCATCGTGTTGGAAAAGGGTAAATTGTGGGTTTTGGAGAACATCAGGAAGGTTTAGTGTGGTTTTGGGGTGGATCTATGGTTTTGGCATATTTTCTTCCAGTTTTGGGTTGATGCCGATATTTGTTGGGGGTGTTTTTGACGTGTTTTGGGGTCTCCATTAGGTTTTGTTGTGTTCTTGTTTGTCATTATGTTAAATAGGAGTGGATTGTGGGTTTTGGAGAACATCAGGTAGGTTTCGGGTGGTTTTGGGTGGATCTATGGTTTTGGCGTATTTCTTCCAGTTTTGGGGTGATGCCGATATTTGTTGGGTTGCTTTTGACGTGTTTTGGGGTCTCCGTTGTGTTCATTTGCTTTTCCATGGTCATCGTGTTGGAAAAGGGTAAATTGTGGGTTTTGGAGAACATCAGGTTGGTTTCGGGTGGTTTTGGGGTTGATCTATGGTTTGGGGATTTTCTTCCAATTTTGGGGGTGATGCCGTTCTTGTTTGGGGTGTTTTTTGACGTTTTTTGGGGTCTCTGTTGGGTTTTGTTGGGTTCTCGTTTGTCATCATGTTGGAAAAGGGTAAATTGTGGGTTTTGGAGAAGATCAGGTAGGTTTAGGGTGGTTTTGGGGTGGATCTATGGTTTTGGCGTATTTTCTTCCAGTTTTGGGGGTGATGCCGATATTTGTTGGGGTGTTTTTTAAGGTTTTTGGGGTCTCCATTAGGTTTTGTTGTGTTCTTGTTTGTCATTATGTTAAATAGGAGTGGATTGTTGGTTTTGGAGAACATCAGGTAGGTTTCGGGTGGTTTTGGGGTGGATCTATGGTTTTGGGCGATTTTCTTCCAGTTTTGGGGGTGATGCCGATATTTGTTGGGGTGTTTTTTAAGGTTTTTGGGGTCTCCATTAGGTTTGTTTGGGTTCTTGTTTGTCATTATGTTAAATAGGAGTGGATTGTGGGTTTTGGAGAAGATCAGGTAGGTTTCGGGTGGTTTTGGGGTGGATCAATGGTTTTGGCGTATTTTCTTCCAGTTTTGGGGGTGATGCCGATATTTGTTGGGGTGCTTTTGACGTTTTTTGGGGTCTCCATTAGGTTTTGTTGGGTTCTTGTTTGTCATTATGTTAAATAGGCTTGGATTGTGGGTTTTGGAGAAGATCAGGTAGGTTTCGGGTGGTTTTGGGGTGGATCTATGGTTTTGGCGTATTTTCTTCCAGTTTTGGGTTGATGCCGATATTTGTTGGGGTGTTTTTGACGTGTTTTGGGGTCTCCATTAGGTTTTGTTGTGTTCTTGTTTGTCATTATGTTAAATAGGAGTGGATTGTTGGTTTTGGAGAAGATCAGGTAGGTTTCGGGTGGTTTTGGGGTGGATCTATGGTTTTGGCGGATTTTCTTCCAGTTTTGGGGGTGATGCCATTTTTGTTTGGGGTGTTTTTGACGTTTTTTGGGGTCTCTGTTGGGTTTTGATGGGTTCTCGTTGGTCATCTTGTTGGAAAAGGGTAAATTGTGGGTTTTGGAGAACATCAGGTAGGTGTAGGGTGGTTTTGGGGTGGATCTATTGTTTTGGGGGATTTTCTTCCAGTTTTGGGGTGATGCCATTTTTGTTTGGGGTTGTTTTTTAAGGTTTTTGGGGTCTCTGTTTGGTTTTGTTGGGTTCTCGTTGGTCATCATGGTGGAAAAGTGTAAATTGTGGGTTTTGTAGAATATCAGGTAGGTTTAGGGTGGTTTTGGGGTGGATATATGGTACTCAGTTTTTTTTTTTTTTTTTTTTTTTTTTTGGGGGGGGGGCATGATCCTGGACTTTTTGTGTTGTTTTTGACGTGTTTTGGTGTCTCGTTGTTGTTTCATTTGGTTTTCCATGGTCATCGTGTTGTAAAAGGGTAAATTGTGGGTTTTGGAGAACTTCAGGTAGGTTTAGGGGACTTTTCGCGTGGATTCATGGTATTTGGGGTTTTCTTCTATTTTGGAGAGTGATCCTCTCCTTTCTTCGTGTGATTTTGAAGTGTTTTGGGGTTTCCGTTGCGTTTCGTTGAGTTCCTAATGCGTTTTATGGTGGTTGGGAGTGTGCTTTGGGCTTAGGAGAACATCAGGTAGGTTTAGGGTGTCCTTGGGGTGGATCTATGGTATTTGGGGTTTTCTTCGAGTTTTGGGGGTGATGCCGTTCTTTTTTGGGGTGTTTTTAACGTGTTTTGGGGCCTCCGTTGGGTTTTGTTAGGTTCTCGTTGGTCATCATGTTGGAAAAGGGTAAATTGTGGGTTTTGGAGAACATCAGGTAGTTTTAGGGGTGTCTTTGGGGTCGATCTATGGTATTTGGGGTTTTCTTCTATTTTTTGGCATGATCCTGTTTATTTTTGCGGTGTTTTGGACGTGTTTTGGGGTCTCCGTTGGGTTTTGTTGTGTTCTTGTTGGTCATTATGTTAAATAGGAGTGGATTGTGGGTTTTGGAGAACATCAGGTAGGTTTAGGGTGGTTTTGGGGTGGATCTATGGTTTTGGCGGATTTTCTTCCAATTTTGGGGGTGATGCCGTTCTTGTTTGGGGTGTTTTTGACGTTTTTTGGGGTCTCTGTTGGGTTTTGTTGGGTTCTCGTTTGTCATCGTGTTGGAAAAGGGTAAATTGTGGGTTTTGGAGAACATCAGGAAGGTTTAGTGTGGTTTTGGGTGGATCTATGGTTTTGGCGTATTTTCTTCCAGTTTTGGGTTGATGCCGATATTTGTTGGGGTGTTTTTGACGTGTTTTGGGGTCTCCATTAGGTTTTGTTGTGTTCTTGTTTGTCATTATGTTAAATAGGAGTGGATTGTGGGTTTTGGAGAAGATCAGGTAGGTTTCGGGTGGTTTTGGGGTGGATCTATGGTATTTGGGGTTTTCTTCTATTTTTTGGCATGAACCTGTTCTTTTTTGGGGTGTTTTTGACGTGTTTTGGGGTCTCCGTTGGGTTTTGTTGTGCTCTTGTTGGTCATTATGTTAAATATGTGTGGATTGTTGGTTTTGAGAATATCAGTTGGGTTTAGGGTGTTTTTGGCGTGTATCTATTGTTTTGGGGATATTCTTTCAGTTTTGGGGGTTATCTCGTTTTATTTAGTTGTGTTTTTGACGTGTTCTGGGTTCTCCTTTGGGTTTTAGTTTGGATCTTGTTCGTCATCATGGTGAAAAAGTGTAAATTGTGGGTTTTGGAGAACATCAGGTAGGTTTAGGGTGTCTTTGGGGTCGATCTATGGTATTTGGGGTTTTCTTCTATTTTTTTGGCATGATCCTGTTTATTTTTGCGGTGATTTGGACGTGTTTTGTGGTCTCCGTTGGGTGTTGTTGTGTTCTTGTTGGTCATTATGTTAAATAGGAGTGGATTGTGGGTTTTGGAGAATATCAGGTAGGTTTCGGGTGGTTTTGGGGTGGATCCATAGTTTTGGCGGATTTTCTTCCAATTTTGGGGGTGATGCCGTTCTTGTTTGGGGTGTTTTTGACGTTTTTTGGGGTCTCTGTTGGGTTTTGTTGGGTTCTCGTTTGTCATCGTGTTGGAAAAGGGTAAATTGTGGTTTGGAGAACATCAGGTAGGTTTCGGGTGGTTTTGAGGTGGATCTATGGTATTTGGGGTTTTCTTTAATTTTTTGGCGTGATCCTGTTCTGTTTTGTGTTGTTTTTGACGTGTTTTGGGGTCTCTGTTAGGTTTTGTTGGGTTCTCGTTGGTCATCGTGTTGGAAAAGGGTAAATTGTGGGTTTTGGAGAAGATCAGGTAGGTTTCGGGTGGTTTTGGGGTGGATCTATGGTATTTGGGGTTTTCTTTAATTTTTTGGCGTGATCCTGTTCTTTTTTTTGGGTGTATTTGACGTGTTTTGGGGTCTCCGTTGGGTTTTGTTGTGTTCTTGTTGGTCATTATGTTAAATAGTGTGGATTGTGGGTTTTGGAGAACATCAGGTAGTTTAGGGTGGTTTTGGGGTGGATCTATGGTTTTGGGGGATTTTCTTCCAGTTTTGGGGGTGATGCCGATATTTGCTGGGGTGTTTTTGACGTGTTTTGGGGTCTCCATTAGGTTTTGTTGTGTTCTTGTTTGTCATTATGTTAAATAGGAGTGGATTGTGGGTTTTGGAGAAGATCAGGTAGGTTTTCGGGTGGTTTTGGGGTGGATCTATGGTTTTGGCGGATTTTCTTCCAGTTTTGGGGGTGATGCCGATATTTGTTGGGGTGTTTTTTAAGGTTTTTGTGGTCTCCATTAGGTTTTGTTGTGTTCTTGTTTGTCATTATGTTAAATAGGAGTGGATTGTGGGTTTTGGAGAACATCAGGTAGGTTTCGGGTGGTTTTGGGGTGGATCTATGGTTTTGGCGTATTTTCTTCCAGTTTTGGGGGTGATGCCGATATTTGTTGGGGTGCTTTTGACGGTTTTTTGGGGTCTCTGTTGGGTTTTGTTGGGTTCTTGTTTGTCATTATGTAAATAGGAGTGGATTGTGGGTTTTGGAGAAGATCAGGTAGGTTTCGGGTGGTTTTGGGGTGGGATCTATGGTTTTGGCGTATTTTCTTCCAGTTTTGGGTTGATGCCGATATTTGTTGGGGTGTTTTTGACGTGTTTTGGGGTCTCCATTAGGTTTTGTTGTGTTCTTGTTTGTCATTATGTTAAATAGGAGTGGATTGTGGGTTTTGGAGAAGATCAGGTAGGTTTCGGGTGGTTTTGGGGTGGATCTATGGTTTTGGCGGATTTTCTTCGAGTTTTGGGGGTGATGCCATTTTTGTTTGGGGTGTTTTTGACGTTTTTTGGGGTCTCTGTTGGGTTTTGTTGGGTTCTCGTTGGTCATCTTGTTGGAAAAGGGTAAATTGTGGGTTTTGGAGAACATCAGGTAGGTGTAGGTGGTTTTGGGGTGGATCTATGGTTTTGGGGATTTTCTTCCAGTTTTGGGGGTGATGCCATTTTTGTTTGGGGTGTTTTTTAAGGTTTTTGGGGTCTCTGTTTGGTTTTGTTGGGTTCTCGTTGGTCATCATGGTGGAAAAGTGTAAATTGTGGGTTTTGTAGAATATCAGGTAGGTTTAGGGTGGTTTTGGGGTGGATATATGGTACTCAAGTTTTTTTGTTTTTTTTTTTTTGGGGGGGGGGGGATGATCCTGGACTTTTTGTGTTGTTTTTGACGTGTTTTGGGGTCTCCGTTGTGTTTCATTTGGTTTTCCATGGTCATCGTGTTGGAAAAGGGGTAAATTGTGGGTTTTGGAGAACTTCAGGTAGGTTTAGGGGGAGTTTTCGCGTGGATTCATGGTATTTGGGGTTTTCTTCTATTTTGGAGAGTGATCCTCTCCTTTCTTCGTGTGATTTTGAAGTGTTTTGGGGTTTCCGTTGCATTTCGTTGAGTTCCTAATGCGTTTTATGGTGGTTGGGAGTGTGCTTTGGGCTTAGGAGAACATCAGGTAGGTTTAGGGTGTCCTTGGGGTGGATCTATGGTATTTGGGGTTTTCTTCCAGTTTTGGGGGTGATGCCGTTCTTTTTTGGGGTGTTTTTAACGTGTTTTGGGTCTCCGTTGGGTTTTGTTGGGTTCTCGTTGGTCATCATGTTGGAAAAGGGTAAATTGTGGGTTTTGGAGAACATCAGGTAGGTTTAGGGTGTCTTTGGGTCGATCTATGGTATTTGGGGTTTTCTTCTATTTTTTGGCATGATCCTGTTTATTTTTGCGGTGTTTTGGACGTGTTTTGGGGTCTCCGTTGGGTTTTGTTGTGCTCTTGTTGGTCATTATGTTAAATAGGAGTGGATTTGTGGGTTTTGGAGAACTCAGGTAGGTTTAGGGAAGTTTTGGGGTGGATCTATGGTTTTGGGGGATTTTCTTCCAATTTTGGGGGTGATGCCGTTCTTGTTTGGGGTGTTTTTGACGTTTTTTGGGGTCTCTGTGGGTTTTGTTGGGTTCTCGTTTGTCATCGTGTTGGAAAAGGGTAATTGTGGGTTTTGGAGAACATCAGGTAGGTGTAGGGTGGTTTTGGGGTGGATCTATGGTTTTGGCATATTTTCTTCCAGTTTTGGGTTGATGCCGATATTTGTTGGGGTGTTTTTGACGTGTTTTGGGGTCTCCATTAGTTTTGTTGTGTTCTTGTTTGTCATTATGTTAAATAGGAGTGGATTGTGGGTTTTGGAGAACATCAGGTAGGTTTCGGGTGGTTTTGGGGTGGATCTATGGTTTTGGCGTATTTTCTTCCAGTTTTGGGGGTGATGCCGATATTTGTTGGGTTGCTTTTGACGTGTTTTGGGGTCTCCGTTGTGTTTCATTTGCTTTTCCATGGTCATCGTGTTGTAAAAGGGTAAATTGTGGGTTTTGGAGAACATCAGGTTGGTTTCGGGTGGTTTTGGGGTTGATCTATGGTTTTGGGGGATTTTCTTCCAATTTTGGGGGTGATGCCGTTCTTGTTTGGGGTGTTTTTGACGTTTTTTGGGGTCTCTGTTGGGTTTTGTTGGGTTCTCGTTTGTCATCGTGTTGGAAAAGGGTAAATTGTGGGTTTTGGAGAACATCAGGTAGGTTTCGTGTGGTTTTGGGGTGGATCTATGGTTTTGGCGTATTTTCTTCCAGTTTTGGGGGTGATGCCGATATTTGTTGGGGTGTTTTTAAGGTTTTTGGGGTCTCCATTAGGTTTTGTTGTGTTCTTGTTTGTCATTATGTTAAATAGGAGTGGATTGTTGGTTTTGGAGAACATCAGGTAGGTTTCGGGTGGTTTTGGGGTGGATCTATGGTTTTGGGGGATTTTCTTCCAGTTTTGGGGGTGATGCCGATATTTGTTGGGGTGTTTTTTAAGGTTTTTGGGGTCTCCATTAGGTTTTGTTGGGTTCTTGTTTGTCATTATGTTAAATAGGAGTGGATTGTGGGTTTTGGAGAAGATCAGGTAGGTTTCGGGTGGTTTTGGGGTGGATCAATGGTTTTGGCGTATTTTCTTCCAGTTTTGGGGGTGATGCCGATATTTGTTGGGGTGCTTTTGACGTTTTTTGGGGTCTCCATTAGGTTTGTTGGGTTCTTGTTTGTCATTATGTTAAATAGGCTTGGATTGTGGGTTTTGGAGAAGATCAGGTAGGTTCGGGTGGTTTTGGGTGGATCTATGGTTTTGGCGTATTTTCTTCCAGTTTTGGGTTGATGCCGATATTTGTTGGGGTGTTTTTGACGTGTTTTGGGGTCTCCATTAGGTTTTGTTGTGGTCTTGTTTGTCATTTATGTTAAATAGGAGTGGATTGTGGGTTTTGGAGAAGATCAGGTAGGTTTCGGGTGGTTTTGGGGTGGATCTATGGTTTTGGCGGATTTTCTTCCAATTTTGGGTGTGATGCCGATATTTGTTGGGGTGTTTTTGACGTGTTTTGGGGTCTCCATTAGGTTTTGTTGTGTTCTTGTTTGTCATTATGTTAAATAGGAGTGGATTGTGGGTTTTGGAGAAGATCAGGTAGGTTTAGGGTGGTTTTGGGGTGGATCTATGGTTTTGGCGGATTTTCTTCGAGTTTTTGGGGGTGATGCCATTTTTGTTTGGGGTGTTTTTGACTTGTTTTGGGGTCTCTGTTGGGTTTTGTTGGGTTCTCGTTTGTCATCGTGTTGGAAAAGTGTAAATTGTGGGTTTTGGAGAACATCAGGTAGGTTTCGGGTGGTTTTGGGGTGGATCTATGGTTTTGGGGGATTTTCTTCCAGTTTTGGGGGTGATGCCATTTTTTGTTTGGGGTGTTTTTTAAGGTTTTTGGGGTCTCTGTTTGGTTTTGTTGGGTTCTCGTTGGTCATCATGGTGGAAAAGTGTAAATTGTGGGTTTTGTAGAATATGAGGTAGGTTTAGGGTGGTTTTGGGGTGGATATATGGTACTCAGTTTTTTTTTTTTTTTTTTTTTTTTTTTTTTTGGGGGGGGGGGATGATCCTGGACTTTTTGTGTTGTTTTTGACGTGTTTTGGGGTCTCCGTTGTGTTTCATTTGCTTTTCCATGGTCATCGTGTTGTAAAAGGTAAATTGTGTGTTTTGGAGAACTTCAGGTAGGTTTAGGGGGAGTTTTCGCGTGGATTCATGGTATTTGGGGTTTTCTTCTATTTTGGAGAGTGATCCTCTCCTTTCTTCGTGTGATTTTGAAGTGTTTTGGGTTTCCGTTGCGTTTCGTTGAGTTCCTAATGCGTTTTATGGTGGTTGGGAGTGTGCTTTGGGCTTAGGAGAACATCAGGTAGGTTTAGGGTGTCCTTGGGGTGGATCTATGGTATTTGGGGTTTTCTTCCAATTTTGGGGGTGATGCCATTCTTTTTTGGGGTGTTTTTAACGTGTTTTGGGGTCTCCGTTGGGTTTTGTTGGGTTCTCGTTGGTCATCATGTTGGAAAAGGGTAAATTGTGGGTTTTGGAGAACATCAGGTAGGTTTAGGGTGTGTTTGGGGTGGATCTATGGTATTTGGGTTTTCTTCTATTTTTTGGCATGCTCCTGTTTATTTTTGCGGTGTTTTGGACGTGTTTTGGGGTCTCCGTTGGGTTTTGTTGTGTTCTTGTTGGTCATTATGTTAAATAGGAGTGGATTGTGGGTTTAGGAGAACATCAGGTAGGTTTCGGGTGGTTTTGGGGTGGATCTATGGTTTTGGCTGATTTTCTTCCAATTTTGGGGGTGATGCCGTTCTTGTTTGGGGTGTTTTTGACGTTTTTTGGGGTCTCTGTTGGGTTTTGTTGGGTTCTCGTTTGTCATCGTGTTGGAAAAGGGTAAATTGTGGGTTTTGGAGAACATCAGGAAGGTTTAGTGTGGTTTTGGGGTGGATCTATGTTTTGGCGTATTTCTTCCAGTTTTGGGGTGATGCCGATATTTGTTGGGGTGTTTTTGACGTGTTTTGGGGTCTCCATTAGGTTTGTTGTGTTCTTGTTGTCATTATGTTAAATAGGAGTGGATTGTGGGTTTTGGAGAAGATCAGGTAGGTTTCGGGTGGTTTTGGGGTGGATCTATGGTATTTGGGGTTTTCTTCTATTTTTTGGCATGAACCTGTTCTTTTTTGGGGTGTTTTTGACGTGTTTTGGGGTCTCCGTTGTGTTTTGTTGTGCTCTTGTTGGTCATTATGTTAAATATGTGTGGATTGTTGGTTTTGAGAATATCAGTTGGGTTTAGGGTGGTTTTGGCGTGTATCTATTGTTTTGGGGGATATTCTTTCAGTTTTGGGGGTTATCTCGTTTTATTTAGTTGTGTTTTTGACGTGTTCTGGGTTCTCCTTTGGGTTTTAGTTTGGATCTTGTTCGTCATCATGGTGAAAAAGTGTAAATTGTGGGTTTTGGAGAACATCAGGTAGGTTTAGGGTGTCTTTGGGGTCGATCTATGGTATTTGGGGTTTTCTTCTATTTTTTTGCATGATCCTGTTTATTTTTGCCGTGTTTTGGACGTGTTTTGTGGTCTCCGTTGGGTGTTGTTGTGTTCTTGTTGGTCATTATGTTAAATAGGAGTGGATTGTGGGTTTTGGAGAAGATCAGGTAGGTTTCGGGTGGTTTTGGGGTGGATCCATGGTTTTGGCGGATTTTCTTCCAATTTTGGGGGTGATGCCGTTCTTGTTTGGGGTGTTTTTGACGTTTTTTGGGGTCTCTGTTGGGTTTTGTTGGGTTCTCGTTGGTCATCGTGTTGGAAAAGGGTAAATTGTGGGTTTTGGAGAACATCAGGTAGGTTTCGGGTGGTTTGAGGTGGATCTATGGTTATTTGGGGTTTTCTTTAATTTTTTGGCGTGATCCTGTTCTTTTTTGTGTTGTTTTTGACGTGTTTTGGGGTCTCTGTTAAGTTTTGTTGGGTTCTCGTTGGTCATCGTGTTGGAAAAGGGTAAATTGTGGGTTTTGGAGAAGATCAGGTAGGTTTCGGGTGGTTTTGGGGTGGATCTATGGTATTTGGGGTTTTCTTTAATTTTTTGGCGTGATCCTGTTCTTTTTTTTGGGTGTATTTGACGTGTTTTGGGGTCTCCGTTGGGTTTTGTTGTGTTCTTGTTGGTCATTATGTTAAATAGGTGTGGATTGTGGGTTTTGGAGAACATCAGGTAGGTTTAGGGTGGTTTTGGGGTGGATCTATGGTTTTGGGGGATTTTCTTCCAGTTTTGGGGGTGATGCCGATATTTGCTGGGGTGTTTTTGACGTGTTTTGGGGTCTCCATTAGGTTTTGTTGTGTTCTTGTTTGTCATTATGTTAAATAGGAGTGGATTGTGGGTTTTGGAGGAGATCAGGTAGGTTTCGGGTGGTTTTGGGTGGATCTATGGTTTTGGGGGATTTTCTTCCAGTTTTGTGGGTGATGCCATTTTTGTTTGGGGTGTTTTTTAAGGTTTTTGGGGTCTCTGTTTGGTTTTGTTGGCTTCTCGTTGGTCATTATGGTGGAAAAGTGTAAAATTGTGGGTTTTGTAGAATATGAGGTAGGTTTAGGGTGGTTTTGGGGTGGATATATGGTACTCAGTTTTTTTTTTTTTTTTTTTTTTTTTTGGGGGGGGGGGGGGGATGATCCTGGACTTTTTGTGTTGTTTTTGACGTGTTTTGGGGTCTCCGTTGTGTTTCATTTGGTTTTCCATGGTCATCGTAATGTAAAAGGTTAAATTGTGTGTTTTGGAGAACTTCAGGTAGGTTTACGGGGACTTTTCGCGTGGATTCATGGTATTTGGGTTTTCTTCTATTTTGGAGAGTGATCCTCTCCTTTCTTCGTGTGATTTTGAAGTGTTTTGGGGTTTCCGTTGCGTTTCGTTGAGTTCCTAATGCGTTTTATGTGGTGGGAGTGTGCTTTGGGCTTAGGAGAACATCAGGTAGGTTTAGGGTGTCCTTGGGGTGGATCTATGGTATTTGGGGTTTTCTTCGAGTTTTGGGGGTGATGCCGTTCTTGTTTGGGGTGTTTTTGACGTTTTTTGGGGTCTCTGTTTGGTTTTGTTGGGTTCTCGTTGGTCATCGTGTTGGAAAAGGGTAAATTGTGGGTTTTGGAGAACATCAGGTAGGTTTAGGGTGTGTTTGGGGTCGATCTATTGTATTTGGGTTTTTCTTCTATTTTTTGGCATGATCCTGTTTATTTTTGCGGTGTTTTGGACGTGTTTTTGGGGTTTCCTTTGGGTGTTGTTGTGTTCTTGTTGGTCATTATGTTAAATAGGAGTGGATTGTGGTTTGGAGAACATCAGGTAGGTTTCGGGTGGTTTTGGGGTGTATCTATGGTTTTGGGGGATTTTCTTCGAGTTTTGGGGGTGATGCCGTTCTTGTTTGGGTGTTTTTGACGTTTTTTGGGGTCTCTGTTGGGTTTTTGTTGGGTTCTCGTTTGTCATCGTGTTGGAAAAGGGTAAATTGTGGGTTTGGAGAACATCAGGTAGGGTAGGGTGGTTTTGGGGTGGATCTATGGTTTTGGGGGATTTTCTTCCAGTTTTGGGGGTGATGCCGATATTTGTTGGGGTGTTTTTGACGTGTTTTGGGGTCTCCATTAGGTTTTGTTGTGTTCTTGTTTGTCATTATGTTAAATAGGAGTGGATTGTGGGTTTTGGAGAACATCAGGTAGGTTTCGGGTGGTTTTGGGGTGGATCTATGGTTTTGGCGGATTTTCTTCCAGTTTTGGGGGTGATGCCGTTCTTGTTTGGGGTTGTTTTTGACGTTTTTTGGGGTCTCTGTTGGGTTTTTGTTGGGTTCTCGTTGGTCATCGTGTTGGAAAAGGGTAAATTGTGGGTTTTGGAGAAGATCAGGTAGGTGTAGGGTGGTTTTGGGGTGGATCTATGGTTTTGGCGTATTTTCTTCCAGTTTTGGGGGTGATGCCATTTTGTTTGGGGTGTTTTTTAAGGTTTTTGGGGTCTCTGTTTGGTTTTGTTGGGTTCTCGTTGGTCATCATGGTGGAAAAGTGTAAATTGTGGGTTTTGTAGAATATGAGGTAGGTTTAGGGGTGGTTTTGGGGTGGATATATGGTACCCAGTTTTTTTTTTTTTTTTTTTTTTTTTTTGGGGGGATGATCCTGGACTTTTTGTGTTGTTTTTGACGTGTTTTGGGGTCTCCGTTGTGTTTCATTTGGTTTTCCATGGTCATCGTGTGTAAAAGGTTAAATTGTGTGTTTTGGAGAACTTCAGGTAGGTTTAGGGGGACTTTTCGCGTGGATTCATGGTATTTGGGGTTTTCTTCTATTTTGGAGATTGATCCTCTCCTTTCTTCGTGGTGATTTTGAAGTGTTTTGGGGTTTTCCGTTGCGTTTCGTTGAGTTCCTAATGCGTTTTATGTGTTGGGAGTGTGCTTTGGGCTTAGGAGAACATCAGGTAGGTTTAGGGTGGTTTGGGGTGGATCTATGGTTTTGGCGGATTTTCTTCCAATTTTGGGGGTGATGCCGTTCTTGTTTGGGGTGTTTTGACGTTTTTTGGGGTCTCTGTTGGGTTTTGTTGGGTCTCGTTTGTCATCGTGTTGGAAAAGGGTTAATTGTGGGTTTTGGAGAACATCAGAAGGTTTATTGTGGTTTTGGGGTGGATCTATGATATTTGGGGTTTTCTTCTATTTTTTGGCATGAACCTGTTCTTTTTTGGGGTGTTTTGGACGTGTTTTGGGGTCTCCGTTGGGTTTTGTTGTGTTCTTGTTGGTCATTATGTTAAATAGGGTGTGGATTGTTGGTTTTGAGAACATCATTTGGGTTTAGTGTGGTTTTGGCGTTTATCTAGGATTTTGGGGATATTCTTTCAGTTTTGGGGTTATCTCGTTTTATTTAGTTGTGTTTTTGACGTGGTTCTGGGTTCTCCTTTGGGTTTTAGTTTGGATCTTGTTCGTCATCATGGTGAAAAAGTGTAAATTGTGGGTTTTGGAGAACATCAGGTAGGTTTAGGGTGGTTTTGGGGTGGATCTATGGTTTTGGCGGATTTTTTTCCAATTTTGGGGGTGATGCCGTTCTTGTTTGGGGTGTTTTTGACGTGTTTTGGGGTCTCTGTTGGGTTTTGTTGGGTTCTCGTTGGTCATCGTGTTGGAAAAGGGTAAATTGTGGGTTTTGTAGAATATGAGGTAGGTTTAGGGTGGTTTTGGGGGTGGATCTATGGTATATGGGGTTTTCTTTAATTTTTTGGCGTGATCCTGTTCTTTTTTGTGTTGTTTTTGACGTGTTTTGGGGTCTCTGTTAGTTTTGTTGTGTTCTTGTTGGTCATTATGTTAAATAGGAGTGGATTGTGGGTTTTGGAGAAGATCAGGTAGGTTTCGGGTGGTTTTGGGGTGGATCTATGGTTTTGGGTGATTTTCTTCCAGTTTTGGGGGTGATGCCGTTCTTGTTTGGGGTGTTTTTGACGTTTTTTGGGGTCTCTGTTGGGTTTGTTGGGTTTCTCGTTGGTCATCGTGTTGGAAAAGGGTAAATTGTGGGTTTCGGAGAAGATCAGGTAGGTGTAGGGTGGTTTTGGGGGTGGATCTATGGTTTTGGGGATTTTCTTCCAGTTTTGGGGGTGATGCCATTTTTGTTTGGGGTGTTTTTAAGGTTTTTGGGGTCTCTGTTGGTTTTGTTGGGTTCTCGTTGGTCATCATGGTGGAAAAGTGTAAATTGTGGGTTTTGTAGAATATGAGGTAGGTTTAGGGTGGTTTTGGGGTGGATATATGGTACTCAGTTTATTTTGTTTTTTTTTTTTTGGGGGGGGGGGGATGATCCTGGACTTTTTGTGTTGTTTTTGACGTGTTTTGGGGTCTCCATTAGGTTTTGTTGTGTTCTTGTTTGTCATTATGTTAAATAGGAGTGGATTGTGGGTTTTGTAGAGCATCAGGTAGGTTTAGGGTGGTTTTGGGGTGGATATATGGTACTTCAGTTTTTTTTTTTTTTTTTTTTTTGGGGGGGGGTGGATGATCCTGGACTTTTTGTGTTGTTTTTGACGTGTTTTGGGGTCTCCGTTGTGTTTCATTTGGTTTTCCATGGTCATCGTGTTGTAAAAGGGTAAATTGTGGGTTTTGGAGAACTTCAGGTAGGTTTAGGGGGACTTTTCGCGTGGATTCATGGTATTTGGGGTTTTCTTCTATTTTGGAGAGTGATCCTCTCCTTTCTTCGTGTGATTTTGAAGTGTTTTGGGGTTTCCGTTGCGTTTCGTTGAGTTCCTAATGCGTTTTATGGTGGTTGGGAGTGTGCTTTGGGATTAGGAGAACATCAGGTAGGTTTAGGGTGTCCTTGGGGTGGATCTATGGTATTTGGGGTTTTCTTCCAGTTTTGGGGGTGATGCCGTTCTTTTTTGGGGTGTTTTTAACGTGTTTTGGGGTCTCCGTTGGGTTTTGTTGGGTTCTCGTTGGTCATTATGTTAAATAGGTGTGGATTGTGGGTTTTGGAGAACATCAGGTGGGTTTAGGGTGGTTTTGGCGTGTATCTATGGTTTTGGTGGATTTTCTTTCAGTTTTGGGGGTTATCTCGTTTTATTTAGTTGTGTTTTTGACGTGTTCTGGGTTCTCCTTTGGGTTTTAGTTTGGTTCTTGTTCGTCATCATGGTGAAAAAGTGTAAATTGTGGGTTTTGGAGAACATCAGGTAGGTTTAGGGTGTCTTTGGGGTCGATCTATGGTATTTGGGGTTTTCTTCTATTTTTTGGCATGATCCTGTTTATTTTTGCGGTGTTTTGGACGTGTTTTGGGGTCTCCGTTGGGTTTTGTTGTGTTCTTGTTGGTCACTATGTTAAATAGGAGTGGATTGTGGGTTTTGGAGAACATCAGGTAGGTTTAGGGTGGTTTTGGGGTGGATCTATGGTTTTGGCGGATTTTCTTCCAATTTTGGGGGTGATGCCGTTCTTGTTTGGGGTGTTTTTGACGTTTTTTGGGGTCTCTGTTTGGTTTTGTTGGGTTCTCATTTGTCATCGTGTTGGAAAAGGGTAAATTGTGGGTTTTGGAGAACATCAGGAAGGTTTCGGGTGGTTTTGGGGTGGATCTATGGTATTTGGGGTTTTCTTCTATTTTTTGGCGTGATCCTGTTCTTTTTTGTGTTGTTTTTGACGTGTTTTGGGGTCTCTGTTTGGTTTTGTTGGGTTCTCGTTGGTCATTATGGTGGAAAAAGGGTAAATTGTGGGTTTTGGAGAACATCAGGTAGGTTTCGGGTGGTTTTGGGGTGGATCTATGGTTTTGGCGTATTTTCTTCCAGTTTGGGGGTGATGCCGATATTTGTTGGGGTGTTTTTGACGTGTTTTGGGGTCTCCATTAGGTTTTGTTGTGTTCTTGTTTGTCATTATGTTAAATAGGAGTGGATTGTGGGTTTTGGAGAACATCAGGTAGGTTTAGGGTGGTTTTGGGGTGGATCTATGGTATTTGGCGGATTTTCTTCCAGTTTTGGGGGTGATGCCGTTCTTGTTTGGGGTGTTTTTGACGTTTTTTGGGGTCTCTGTTGGGTTTTGTTGGGTTCTCGTTGGTCATCATGGTGGAAAAGTGTAAATTGTGGGTTTTGTAGAATATCAGGTAGGTTTAGGGTGGTTTTGGGGTGGATATATGGTACTCAGTTTTTTTTTTTTTTTTTTTTTTTGGGGGGGGGGTGGATGATCCTGGACTTTCTGTGTTGTTTTTGACGTGTTTTGGGGTCTCCGTTGTGTTTCATTTGGTTTTCCATGGTCATCGTGTTGTAAAAGGGTAAATTGTGGGTTTTGGAGAACTTCAGGTAGGTTTAGGGGGACTTTTCGCGTGGATTCATGGTATTTGGGGTTTTCTTCTATTTTGGAGAGTGATCCTCTCCTTTCTTCGTGTGATTTTGAAGTGTTTTGGGGTTTCCGTTGCGTTTCGTTGAGTTCCTAATGCGTTTTATGGTGGTTGGGAGTGTGCTTTGGGCTTAGGAGAACATCAGGTAGGTTTAGGGTGTCCTTGGGGTGGATCTATGGTATTTGGGGTTTTCTTCCAGTTTTGGGGGTGATGCCGTTCTTGTTTGGGGTGTTTTTAACGTGTTTTGGGGTCTCCGTTGGGTTTTGTTGGGTTCTCGTTGGTCATTATGTTAAATAGGTGTGGATTGTGGGTTTTGGAGAACATCAGGTGGGTTTAGGGTGGTTTTGGCGTGTATCTATGGTTTTGGGGGATTTTCTTTCAGTTTTGGGGGTTATCTCGTTTTATTTAGTTGTGTTTTTGACGTGTTCTGGGTTCTCCTTTGGGTTTTAGTTTGGTTCTTGTTCGTCATCATGGTGAAAAAGTGTAAATTGTGGGTTTTGGAGAACATCAGGTAGGTTTAGGGTGTCTTTGGGGTCGATCTATGGTATTTGGGGTTTTCTTCTATTTTTTGGCATGATCCTGTTTATTTTTGCGGTGTTTTGGACGTGTTTTGGGGTCTCCGTTGGGTTTTGTTGTGTTCTTGTTGGTCACTATGTTAAATAGGAGTGGATTGTGGGTTTTGGAGAAGATCAGGTAGGTTTAGGGTGGTTTTGGGGTGGATCTATGGTTTTGGCGGATTTTCTTCCAATTTTGGGGGTGATGCCGTTCTTGTTTGGGGTGTTTTTGACGTTTTTTGGGGTCTCTGTTGGGTTTTGTTGGGTTCTCGTTTGTCATCGTGTTGGAAAAGGGTAAATTGTGGGTTTTGGAGAACATCAGGAAAGTTTCGGGTGGTTTTGGGGTGGATCTATGGTATTTGGGGTTTTCTTCTATTTTTTGGCGTGATCCTGTTCTTTTTTGTGTTGTTTTTGACGTGTTTTGGGGTCTCTGTTTGGTTTTGTTGGGTTCTCGTTGGTCATTATGGTGGAAAAGGGTAAATTGTGGGTTTTGGAGAACATCAGGTAGGTTTCGGGTGGTTTTGGGGTGGATCTATGGTTTTGGCGTATTTTCTTCCAGTTTTGGGGGTGATGCCGATATTTGTTGGGGTGTTTTTGACGTGTTTTGGGGTCTCCATTAGGTTTTGTTGTGTTCTTGTTTGTCATTATGTTAAATAGGAGTGGATTGTGGGTTTTGGAGAACATCAGGTAGGTTTAGGGTGGTTTTGGGGTGGATCTATGGTATTTGGCGGATTTTCTTCCAGTTTTGGGGGTGATGCCGTTCTTGTTTGGGGTGTTTTTGACGTTTTTTGGGGTCTCTGTTGGGTTTTGTTGGGTTCTCGTTGGTCATCGTGTTGGAAAAGGGTAAATTGTGGGTTTTGGAGAACATCAGGTAGGTTTCGGGTGGTTTTGGGGTGGATCTATGGTTTTGGGGGATTTTCTTCCAGTTTTGGGGGTGATGCCATTTTTGTTTGGGGTGTTTTTAATGTTTTTGGGGTCTCTGTTGGGTTTTGTTGGGTTCTCGTTGGTCATCATGGTGGAAAAGTGTAAATTGTGGGTTTTGTAGAATATCAGGTAGGTTTAGGGTGGTTTTGGGGTGGATATATGGTACTCAGGTTTTTTTTTTTTTTTTTTTTTTGGGGGGGGGTGGATGATCCTGGACTTTCTGTGTTGTTTTTGACGTGTTTTGGGGTCTCCGTTGTGTTTCATTTGGTTTTCCATGGTCATCGTGTTGTAAAAGGGTAAATTGTGGGTTTTGGAGAACTTCAGGTAGGTTTAGGGGGACTTTTCGCGTGGATTCATGGTATTTGGGGTTTTCTTCTATTTTGGAGAGTGATCCTCTCCTTTCTTCGTGTGATTTTGAAGTGTTTTGGGGTTTCCGTTGCGTTTCGTTGAGTTCCTAATGCGTTTTATGGTGGTTGGGAGTGTGCTTTGGGCTTAGGAGAACATCAGGTAGGTTTAGGGTGTCCTTGGGGTGGATCTATGGTATTTGGGGTTTTCTTCCAGTTTTGGGGGTGATGCCGTTCTTTTTTGGGGGTGTTTTTAACGTGTTTTTGGGGTCTCCGTTGGGTTTTGTTGGGTTCTCGTTGGTCATTATGTTAAATAGGTGTGGATTGTGGGTTTTGGAGAACATCAGGTGGGTTTAGGGTGGTTTTGGCGTGTATCTATGGTTTTGGGGGATTTTCTTTCAGTTTTGGGGGTTATCTCGTTTTATTTAGTTGTGTTTTTGACGTGTTCTGGGTTCTCCTTTGGGTTTTAGTTTGGTTCTTGTTCGTCATCATGGTGAAAAAGTGTAAATTGTGGGTTTTGGAGAACATCAGGTAGGTTTAGGGTGTCTTTGGGGTCGATCTATGGTATTTGGTGTTTTCTTCTATTTTTTGGCATGATCCTGTTTATTTTTGCGGTGTTTTGGACGTGTTTTGGGGTCTCCGTTGGGTTTTGTTGTGTTCTTGTTGGTCACTATGTTAAATAGGAGTGGATTGTGGGTTTTGGAGAAGATCAGGTAGGTTTAGGGTGGTTTTGGGGTGGATCTATGGTTTTGGCGGATTTTCTTCCAATTTTGGGGGTGATGCCGTTCTTGTTTGGGGTGTTTTTGACGTTTTTTGGGGTCTCTGTTGGGTTTTGTTGGGTTCTCGTTGGTCATCGTGTTGGAAAAGGGTAAATTGTGGGTTTTGGAGAACATCAGGAAAGTTTCGGGTGGTTTTGGGGTGGATCTATGGTATTTGGGGTTTTCTTCTATTTTTTGGCGTGATCCTGTTCTTTTTTGTGTTGTTTTTGACGTGTTTTGGGGTCTCTGTTTGGTTTTGTTGGGTTCTCGTTGGTCATTATGGTGGAAAAGGGTAAATTGTGGGTTTTGGAGAACATCAGGTAGGTTTCGGGTGGTTTTGGGGTGGATCTATGGTTTTGGCGTATTTTCTTCCAGTTTTGGGGGTGATGCCGATATTTGTTGGGGTGTTTTTGACGTGTTTTGGGGTCTCCATTAGGTTTTGTTGTGTTCTTGTTTGTCATTATGTTAAATAGGAGTGGATTGTGGGTTTTGGAGAACATCAGGTAGGTTTAGGGTGGTTTTGGGGTGGATCTATGGTATTTGGCGGATTTTCTTCCAGTTTTGGGGGTGATGCCGTTCTTGTTTGGGGTGTTTTTGACGTTTTTTGGGGTCTCTGTTGGGTTTTGTTGGGTTCTCGTTGGTCATCGTGTTGGAAAAGGGTAAATTGTGGGTTTTGGAGAACATCAGGTAGGTTTCGGGTGGTTTTGGGGTGGATCTATGGTTTTGGGGGATTTTCTTCCAGTTTTGGGGGTGATGCCGTTCTGGTTTGGGGTGTTTTTGACGTTTTTTGGGGTCTCTGTTGGGTTTTGTTGGGTTCTCGTTGGTCATCATGGTGGAAAAGTGTAAATTGTGGGTTTTGTAGAATATCAGGTAGGTTTAGGGTGGTTTTGGGGTGGATATATGGTACTCAGTTTTTTTTTTTTTTTTTTTTTTTGGGGGGGGGGTGGATGATCCTGGACTTTCTGTGTTGTTTTTGACGTGTTTTGGGGTCTCCGTTGTGTTTCATTTGGTTTTCCATGGTCATCGTGTTGTAAAAGGGTAAATTGTGGGTTTTGGAGAACTTCAGGTAGGTTTAGGGGGACTTTTCGCGTGGATTCATGGTATTTGGGGTTTTCTTCTATTTTGGAGAGTGATCCTCTTCTTTCTTCGTGTGATTTTGAAGTGTTTTGGGGTTTCCGTTGCGTTTCGTTGAGTTCCTAATGCGTTTTATGGTGGTTGGGAGTGTGCTTTGGGCTTAGGAGAACATCAGGTAGGTTTAGGGTGTCCTTGGGGTGGATCTATGGTATTTGGGGTTTTCTTCCAGTTTTGGGGGTGATGCCGTTCTTTTTTGGGGTGTTTTTAACGTGTTTTGGGGTCTCCGTTGGGTTTTGTTGGGTTCTCGTTGGTCATTATGTTAAATAGGTGTGGATTGTGGGTTTTGGAGAACATCAGGTGGGTTTAGGGTGGTTTTGGCGTGTATCTATGGTTTTGGGGGATTTTCTTTCAGTTTTGGGGGTTATCTCGTTTTATTTAGTTGTGTTTTTGACGTGTTCTGGGTTCTCCTTTGGGTTTTAGTTTGGTTCTTGTTCGTCATCATGGTGAAAAAGTGTAAATTGTGGGTTTTGGAGAACATCAGGTAGGTTTAGGGTGTCTTTGGGGTCGATCTATGGTATTTGGTGTTTTCTTCTATTTTTTGGCATGATCCTGTTTATTTTTGCGGTGTTTTGGACGTGTTTTGGGGTCTCCGTTGGGTTTTGTTGTGTTCTTGTTGGTCACTATGTTAAATAGGAGTGGATTGTGGGTTTTGGAGAAGATCAGGTAGGTTTAGGGTGGTTTTGGGGTGGATCTATGGTTTTGGCGGATTTTCTTCCAATTTTGGGGGTGATGCCGTTCTTGTTTGGGGTGTTTTTGACGTTTTTTGGGGTCTCTGTTTGGTTTTGTTGGGTTCTCGTTTGTCATCGTGTTGGAAAAGGGTAAATTGTGGGTTTTGGAGAACATCAGGAAGGTTTCGGGTGGTTTTGGGGTGGATCTATGGTATTTGGGGTTTTCTTCTATTTTTTGGCGTGATCCTGTTCTTTTTTGTGTTGTTTTTGACGTGTTTTGGGGTCTCTGTTTGGTTTTGTTGGGTTCTCGTTGGTCATTATGGTGGAAAAGGGTAAATTGTGGGTTTTGGAGAACATCAGGTAGGTTTCGGGTGGTTTTGGGGTGGATCTATGGTTTTGGCGTATTTTCTTCCAGTTTTGGGGGTGATGCCGATATTTGTTGGGGTGTTTTTGACGTGTTTTGGGGTCTCCATTAGGTTTTGTTGTGTTCTTGTTTGTCATTATGTTAAATAGGAGTGGATTGTGGGTTTTGGAGAACATCAGGTAGGTTTAGGGTGGTTTTGGGGTGGATCTATGGTATTTGGCGGATTTTCTTCCAGTTTTGGGGGTGATGCCGTTCTTGTTTGGGGTGTTTTTGACGTTTTTTGGGGTCTCTGTTGGGTTTTGTTGGGTTCTCGTTGGTCATCGTGTTGGAAAAGGGTAAATTGTGGGTTTTGGAGAACATCAGGTAGGTTTCGGGTGTTTTTGGGGTGGATCTATGGTTTTGGGGGATTTTCTTCCAGTTTTGGGGGTGATGCCGTTCTGGTTTGGGGTGTTTTTGACGTTTTTTGGGGTCTCTGTTGGGTTTTGTTGGGTTCTCGTTGGTCATCATGGTGGAAAAGTGTAAATTGTGGGTTTTGTAGAATATCAGGTAGGTTTAGGGTGGTTTTGGGGTGGATATATGGTACTCAGTTTTTTTTTTTTTTTTTTTTTTTTGGGGGGGGGGTGGATGATCCTGGACTTTCTGTGTTGTTTTTGACGTGTTTTGGGGTCTCCGTTGTGTTTCATTTGGTTTTCCATGGTCATCGTGTTGTAAAAGGGTAAATTGTGGGTTTTGGAGAACTTCAGGTAGGTTTAGGGGGACTTTTCGCGTGGATTCATGGTATTTGGGGTTTTCTTCTATTTTGGAGAGTGATCCTCTTCTTTCTTCGTGTGATTTTGAAGTGTTTTGGGGTTTCCGTTGCGTTTCGTTGAGTTCCTAATGCGTTTTATGGTGGTTGGGAGTGTGCTTTGGGCTTAGGAGAACATCAGGTAGGTTTAGGGTGTCCTTGGGGTGGATCTATGGTATTTGGGGTTTTCTTCCAGTTTTGGGGGTGATGCCGTTCTTTTTTGGGGTGTTTTTAACGTGTTTTGGGGTCTCCGTTGGGTTTTGTTGGGTTCTCGTTGGTCATTATGTTAAATAGGTGTGGATTGTGGGTTTTGGAGAACATCAGGTGGGTTTAGGGTGGTTTTGGCGTGTATCTATGGTTTTGGGGGATTTTCTTTCAGTTTTGGGGGTTATCTCGTTTTATTTAGTTGTGTTTTTGACGTGTTCTGGGTTCTCCTTTGGGTTTTAGTTTGGTTCTTGTTCGTCATCATGGTGAAAAAGTGTAAATTGTGGGTTTTGGAGAACATCAGGTAGGTTTAGGGTGTCTTTGGGGTCGATCTATGGTATTTGGTGTTTTCTTCTATTTTTTGGCATGATCCTGTTTATTTTTGCGGTGTTTTGGACGTGTTTTGGGGTCTCCGTTGGGTTTTGTTGTGTTCTTGTTGGTCACTATGTTAAATAGGAGTGGATTGTGGGTTTTGGAGAAGATCAGGTAGGTTTAGGGTGGTTTTGGGGTGGATCTATGGTTTTGGCGGATTTTCTTCCAATTTTGGGGGTGATGCCGTTCTTGTTTGGGGTGTTTTTGACGTTTTTTGGGGTCTCTGTTTGGTTTTGTTGGGTTCTCGTTTGTCATCGTGTTGGAAAAGGGTAAATTGTGGGTTTTGGAGAACATCAGGAAGGTTTCGGGTGGTTTTGGGGTGGATCTATGGTATTTGGGGTTTTCTTCTATTTTTTGGCGTGATCCTGTTCTTTTTTGTGTTGTTTTTGACGTGTTTTGGGGTCTCTGTTTGGTTTTGTTGGGTTCTCGTTGGTCATTATGGTGGAAAAGGGTAAATTGTGGGTTTTGGAGAACATCAGGTAGGTTTCGGGTGGTTTTGGGGTGGATCTATGGTTTTGGCGTATTTTCTTCCAGTTTTGGGGGTGATGCCGATATTTGTTGGGGTGTTTTTGACGTGTTTTGGGGTCTCCATTAGGTTTTGTTGTGTTCTTGTTTGTCATTATGTTAAATAGGAGTGGATTGTGGGTTTTGGAGAACATCAGGTAGGTTTAGGGTGGTTTTGGGGTGGATCTATGGTATTTGGCGGATTTTCTTCCAGTTTTGGGGGTGATGCCGTTCTTGTTTGGGGTGTTTTTGACGTTTTTTGGGGTCTCTGTTGGGTTTTGTTGGGTTCTCGTTGGTCATCGTGTTGGAAAAGGGTAAATTGTGGGTTTTGGAGAACATCAGGTAGGTTTCGGGTGGTTTTGGGGTGGATCTATGGTTTTGGGGGATTTTCTTCCAGTTTTGGGGGTGATGCCATTTTTGTTTGGGGTGTTTTTTAATGTTTTTGGGGTCTCTGTTGGGTTTTGTTGGGTTCTCGTTGGTCATCATGGTGGAAAAGTGTAAATTGTGGGTTTTGTAGAATATCAGGTAGGTTTAGGGTGGTTTTGGGGTGGATATATGGTACTCAGTTTTTTTTTTTTTTTTTTTTTTTTTGGGGGGGGGTGGATGATCCTGGACTTTCTGTGTTGTTTTTGACGTGTTTTGGGGTCTCCGTTGTGTTTCATTTGGTTTTCCATGGTCATCGTGTTGTAAAAGGGTAAATTGTGGGTTTTGGAGAACTTCAGGTAGGTTTAGGGGGACTTTTCGCGTGGATTCATGGTATTTGGGGTTTTCTTCTATTTTGGAGAGTGATCCTCTCCTTTCTTCGTGTGATTTTGAAGTGTTTTGGGGTTTCCGTTGCGTTTCGTTGAGTTCCTAATGCGTTTTATGGTGGTTGGGAGTGTGCTTTGGGCTTAGGAGAACATCAGGTAGGTTTAGGGTGTCCTTGGGGTGGATCTATGGTATTTGGGGTTTTCTTCCAGTTTTGGGGGTGATGCCGTTCTTGTTTGGGGTGTTTTTAACGTGTTTTGGGGTCTCCGTTGGGTTTTGTTGGGTTCTCGTTGGTCATTATGTTAAATAGGTGTGGATTGTGGGTTTTGGAGAACATCAGGTGGGTTTAGGGTGGTTTTGGCGTGTATCTATGGTTTTGGGGGATTTTCTTTCAGTTTTGGGGGTTATCTCGTTTTATTTAGTTGTGTTTTTGACGTGTTCTGGGTTCTCCTTTGGGTTTTAGTTTGGTTCTTGTTCGTCATCATGGTGAAAAAGTGTAAATTGTGGGTTTTGGAGAACATCAGGTAGGTTTAGGGTGTCTTTGGGGTCGATCTATGGTATTTGGTGTTTTCTTCTATTTTTTGGCATGATCCTGTTTATTTTTGCGGTGTTTTGGACGTGTTTTGGGGTCTCCGTTGGGTTTTGTTGTGTTCTTGTTGGTCACTATGTTAAATAGGAGTGGATTGTGGGTTTTGGAGAAGATCAGGTAGGTTTAGGGTGGTTTTGGGGTGGATCTATGGTTTTGGCGGATTTTCTTCCAATTTTGGGGGTGATGCCGTTCTTGTTTGGGGTGTTTTTGACGTTTTTTGGGGTCTCTGTTGGGTTTTGTTGGGTTCTCGTTTGTCATCGTGTTGGAAAAGGGTAAATTGTGGGTTTTGGAGAACATCAGGAAGGTTTCGGGTGGTTTTGGGGTGGATCTATGGTATTTGGGGTTTTCTTCTATTTTTTGGCGTGATCCTGTTCTTTTTTGTGTTGTTTTTGACGTGTTTTGGGGTCTCTGTTTGGTTTTGTTGGGTTCTCGTTGGTCATTATGGTGGAAAAGGGTAAATTGTGGGTTTTGGAGAACATCAGGTAGGTTTAGGGTGGTTTTGGTGTGGATCTATGGTTTTGGCGTATTTTCTTCCAGTTTTGGGGGTGATGCCGATATTTGTTGGGGTGTTTTTGACGTGTTTTGGGGTCTCCATTAGGTTTTGTTGTGTTCTTGTTTGTCATTATGTTAAATAGGATTGGATTGTGGGTTTTGGAGAACATCAGGTAGGTTTAGGGTGGTTTTGGGGTGGATCTATGGTATTTGGCGGATTTTCTTCCAGTTTTGGGGGTGATGCCGTTCTTGTTTGGGGTGTTTTTGACGTTTTTTGGGGTCTCTGTTGGGTTTTGTTGGGTTCTCGTTGGTCATCGTGTTGGAAAAGGGTAAATTGTGGGTTTTGGAGAACATCAGGAAGGTTTAGGGTGGTTTTGGGGTGGATCTATGGTTTTGGGGGATTTTCGTCCAGTTTGGGGGTGATGCCATTTTTGTTTGGGGTGTTTTTTAAGGTTTTTGGGGTCTCTGTTTGGTTTTGTTGGGTTCTCGTTGGTCATCATGGTGGAAAATTGTAAATTGTGGGTTTTGTAGAATATCAGGTAGGTTTAGGGTGGTTTTGGGGTGGATATATGGTACTCATTTTTTTTTTTTTTTTTTTTTTTTTTTGGGTGGGGGGATGATCCTGGACTTTCTGTGTTGTTTTTGACGTGTTTTGGGGTCTCCGTTGTGTTTCATTTGGTTTTCCATGGTCATCGTGTTGTAAAAGGGTAAATTGTGGGTTTTGGAGAACTTCAGGTAGGTTTAGGGGGACTTTTCGCGTGGATTCATGGTATTTGGGGTTTTCTTCTATTTTGGAGAGTGATCCTCTTCTTTCTTCGTGTGATTTTGAAGTGTTTTGGGGTTTCCGTTGCGTTTCGTTGAGTTCCTAATGCGTTTTATGGTGGTTGGGAGTGTGCTTTGGGCTTAGGAGAACATCAGGTAGGTTTAGGGTGTCCTTGGGGTGGATCTATGGTATTTGGGGTTTTCTTCCAGTTTTGGGGGTGATGCCGTTCTTTTTTGGGGTGTTTTTAACGTGTTTTGTGGTCTCCGTTGGGTTTTGTTGGGTTCTCGTTGGTCATTATGTTAAATAGGTGTGGATTGTGGGTTTTGGAGAACAACAGGTGGGTTTAGGGTGGTTTTGGCGTGTATCTATGGTTTTGGGGGATTTTCTTTCAGTTTTGGGGGTTATCTCGTTTTATTTAGTTGTGTTTTTGACGTGTTCTGGGTTCTCCTTTGGGTTTTAGTTTGGTTCTTGTTCGTCATCATGGTGAAAAAGTGTAAATTGTGGGTTTTGGAGAACATCAGGTAGGTTTAGGGTGTCTTTGGGGTCGATCTATGGTATTTGGTGTTTTCTTCTATTTTTTGGCATGATCCTGTTTATTTTTGCGGTGTTTTGGACGTGTTTTGGGGTCTCCGTTTGGTTTTGTTGTGTTCTTGTTGGTCACTATGTTAAATAGGAGTGGATTGTGGGTTTTGGAGAAGATCAGGTAGGTTTAGGGTGGTTTTGGGGTGGATCTATGGTTTTGGCGTATTTTCTTCCAGTTTTGGGGGTGATGCCATTTTTGTTTGGGGTGTTTTTTAAGGTTTTTGGGGTCTCTGTTTGGTTTTGTTGGGTTCTCGTTGGTCATCATGGTGGAAAAGTGTAAATTGTGGGTTTTGTAGAATATCAGGTAGGTTTAGGGTGGTTTTGGGGTGGATATATGGTACTCTTTTTTTTTTTTTTTTTTTTTTTTTTGGGGGGGGGGGATGATCCTGGACTTTCTGTGTTGTTTTTGACGTGTTTTGGGGTCTCCGTTGTGTTTCATTTGGTTTTCCATGGTCATCGTGTTGTAAAAGGGTAAATTGTGGGTTTTGGAGAACTTCAGGTAGGTTTAGGGGGACTTTTCGCGTGGATTCATGGTATTTGGGGTTTTCTTCTATTTTGGAGAGTGATCCTCTCCTTTCTTCGTGTGATTTTGAAGTGTTTTGGGGTTTCCGTTGCGTTTCGTTGAGTTCCTAATGCGTTTTATGGTGGTTGGGAGTGTGCTTTGGGATTAGGAGAACATCAGGTAGGTTTAGGGTGTCCTTGGGGTGGATCTATGGTATTTGGGGTTTTCTTCCAGTTTTGGGGGTGATGCCGTTCTTTTTTGGGGTGTTTTTAACGTGTTTTGGGGTCTCCGTTGGGTTTTGTTGGGTTCTCGTTGGTCGTTATGTTAAATAGGTTTGGATTGTGGGTTTTGGAGAACATCAGGTGGGTTTAGGGTGGTTTTGGCGTGTATCTATGGTTTTGGGGGATTTTCTTTCAGTTTTGGGGGTTATCTCGTTTTATTTAGTTGTGTTTTTGACGTGTTCTGGGTTCTCCTTTGGGTTTTAGTTTGGTTCTTGTTCGTCATCATGGTGAAAAAGTGTAAATTGTGGGTTTTGGAGAACATCAGGTAGGTTTAGGGTGTCTTTGGGGTCGATCTATGGTATTTGGTGTTTTCTTCTATTTTTTGGCATGATCCTGTTTATTTTTGCGGTGTTTTGGACGTGTTTTGGGGTCTCCGTTTGGTTTTGTTGTGTTCTTGTTGGTCACTATGTTAAATAGGAGTGGATTGTGGGTTTTGGAGAAGATCAGGTAGGTTGAGGGTGGTTTTGGGGTGGATCTATGGTTTTGGCGGATTTTCTTCCAATTTTGGGGGTGATGCCGTTCTTGTTTGGGGTGTTTTTGACGTTTTTTGGGGTCTCTGTTTGGTTTTGTTGGGTTCTCGTTGGTCATCGTGTTGGAAAAGGGTAAATTGTGGGTTTTGGAGAACATCAGGAAGGTTTCGGGTGGTTTTGGGGTGGATCTATGGTTTTGGCGGATTTTCTTCCAGTTTTGGGGGTGATGCCTATATTTTTTGGGGTGTTTTTGACGTTTTTTGGGGTCTCTGTTGGGTTTTGTTGGGTTCTCGTTGGTCATCGTGTTGGAAAAGAGTAAATTGTGGGTTTTGGAGAACATCAGGTAGGTGTAGGGTGGTTTTGGGGTGGATCTATGGTTTTGGGGGATTTTCTTCCAGTTTTTGGGGTGATGCCATTTTTGTTTGGGGTGTTTTTTAAGGTTTTTGGGGTCTCTGTTTGGTTTTGTTGTGTTCTCGTTGGTCATCATGGTGGAAAAATGTAAATTGTGGTTTTTGTAGAATATCAGGTAGGTTTCGGGTGGTTTTGGGGTGGATATATGGTACTCAGTTTTTTTTTTTTTTTTTTTTTGGGGGGGGGGAATGATCCTGGACTTTTTGTGTTGTTTTTGACGTGTTTTGGGGTGTCCGTTGTGTTTCATTTGGTTTTCCATGGTCATCGTGTTGTAAAGGGTAAATTGTGGGTTTTGGAGAACTTCAGGTAGGTTTAGGGGGACTTTTCGCGTGGATTCATGGTATTTGGGGTTTTCTTCTATTTTGGAGAGTGATCCTCTCCTTTCTTCGTGTGATTTTGAAGTGTTTTGGGGTTTCCGTTGCGTTTCGTTGAGTTCCTAATGCGTTTTATGGTGGTTGGGAGTGTGCTTTGGGATTAGGAGAACATCAGGTAGGTTTAGGGTGTCTTTGGGGTGGATCTATGGTATTTGGGGTTTTCTTCCAGTTTTGGGGGTGATGCCGTTTTTTTTTAAGGTGTTTTTAACGTGTTTTGGGGTCTCCGTTGGGTTTTGTTGGGTTCTCGTTGGTCATTATGTTAAATAGGTGTGGATTGTGGGTTTTGGAGAACATCAGGTGGGTTTAGGGTGGTTTTGGCGTGTATCTATGATTTTGGGGGATTTTCTTTCAGTTTTGGGGGTTATCTCGTTTTATTTAGTTGTGTTTTTGACGTGTTCTGGGTTCTCCTTTGGGTTTTAGTTTGGTTCTTGTTCGTCATCATGGTGAAAAAGTGTAAATTGTGGGTTTTGGAGAACATCAGGTAGGTTTAGGGTGTCTTTGGGGTCGATCTATGGTATTTGGTGTTTTCTTCTATTTTTTGGCATGATCCTGTTTATTTTTGCGGTGTTTTGGACGTGTTTTGGGGTCTCCGTTTGGTTTTGTTGTGTTCTTGTTGGTCACTATGTTAAATAGGAGTGGATTGTGGGTTTTGGAGAAGATCAGGTAGGTTTAGGGTGGTTTTGGGGTGGATCTATGGTTTTGGCGGATTTTCTTCCAGTTTTGGGGGTGATGCCGATATTTGTTGGGGTGTTTTTGACGTGTTTTGGGGTCTCCATTAGGTTTTGTTGTGTTCTTGTTTGTCATTATGTTAAATAGGAGTGGATTGTGGGTTTTGGAGAACATCAGGTAGGTTTCGGGTGGTTTTGGGGTGGATCTATGGTTTTGGCGGATTTTCTTCCAGTTTTGGGGGTGATGCCGTTCTTGTTTGGGGTGTTTTTGACGTTTTTTGGGGTCTCTGTTGGGTTTTGTTGGGTTCTCGTTGGTCATCGTGTTGGAAAAGGGTAAATTGTGGGTTTTGGAGAACATCAGGAAGGTTTCGGGTGGTTTTGGGGTGGATCTATGGTTTTGGCGTATTTTCTTCCAGTTTTGGGGGTGATGCCTATATTTTTTGGGGTGTTTTTGACGTTTTTTGGGGTCTCTGTTGGGTTTTGTTGGGTTCTCGTTGGTCATCGTGTTGGAAAAGGGTAAATTGTGGGTTTTGGAGAACATCAGGTGGGTTTAGGGTGGTTTTGGCGTGTATCTATGGTTTTGGGGGATTTTCTTTCAGTTTTGGGGGTTATCTCGTTTTATTTAGTTGTGTTTTTGACGTGTTCTGGGTTCTCCTTTGGGTTTTAGTTTGGTTCTTGTTCGTCATCATGGTGAAAAAGTGTAAATTGTGGGTTTTGGAGAACATCAGGTAGGTTTAGGGTGTCTTTGGGGTCGATCTATGGTATTTGGTGTTTTCTTCTATTTTTTGGCATGATCCTGTTTATTTTTGCGGTGTTTTGGACGTGTTTTGGGGTCTCCGTTGGGTTTTGTTGTGTTCTTGTTGGTCACTATGTTAAATAGGAGTGGATTGTGGGTTTTGGAGAAGATCAGGTAGGTTTAGGGTGGTTTTGGGGTGGATCTATGGTTTTGGCGGATTTTCTTCCAATTTTGGGGGTGATGCCGTTCTTGTTTGGGGTGTTTTTGACGTTTTTTGGGGTCTCTGTTGGGTTTTGTTGGGTTCTCGTTTGTCATCGTGTTGGAAAAGGGTAAATTGTGGGTTTTGGAGAACATCAGGAAGGTTTCGGGTGGTTTTGGGGTGGATCTATGGTATTTGGGGTTTTCTTCTATTTTTTGGCGTGATCCTGTTCTTTTTTGTGTTGTTTTTGACGTGTTTTGGGGTCTCTGTTTGGTTTTGTTGGGTTCTCGTTGGTCATTATGGTGGAAAAGGGTAAATTGTGGGTTTTGGAGAACATCAGGTAGGTTTAGGGTGGTTTTGGTGTGGATCTATGGTTTTGGCGTATTTTCTTCCAGTTTTGGGGGTGATGCCGATATTTGTTGGGGTGTTTTTGACGTGTTTTGGGGTCTCCATTAGGTTTTGTTGTGTTCTTGTTTGTCATTATGTTAAATAGGATTGGATTGTGGGTTTTGGAGAACATCAGGTAGGTTTAGGGTGGTTTTGGGGTGGATCTATGGTATTTGGCGGATTTTCTTCCAGTTTTGGGGGTGATGCCGTTCTTGTTTGGGGTGTTTTTGACGTTTTTTGGGGTCTCTGTTGGGTTTTGTTGGGTTCTCGTTGGTCATCGTGTTGGAAAAGGGTAAATTGTGGGTTTTGGAGAACATCAGGAAGGTTTAGGGTGGTTTTGGGGTGGATCTATGGTTTTGGGGGATTTTCGTCCAGTTTGGGGGTGATGCCATTTTTGTTTGGGGTGTTTTTTAAGGTTTTTGGGGTCTCTGTTTGGTTTTGTTGGGTTCTCGTTGGTCATCATGGTGGAAAATTGTAAATTGTGGGTTTTGTAGAATATCAGGTAGGTTTAGGGTGGTTTTGGGGTGGATATATGGTACTCATTTTTTTTTTTTTTTTTTTTTTTTTTTGGGTGGGGGGATGATCCTGGACTTTCTGTGTTGTTTTTGACGTGTTTTGGGGTCTCCGTTGTGTTTCATTTGGTTTTCCATGGTCATCGTGTTGTAAAAGGGTAAATTGTGGGTTTTGGAGAACTTCAGGTAGGTTTAGGGGGACTTTTCGCGTGGATTCATGGTATTTGGGGTTTTCTTCTATTTTGGAGAGTGATCCTCTTCTTTCTTCGTGTGATTTTGAAGTGTTTTGGGGTTTCCGTTGCGTTTCGTTGAGTTCCTAATGCGTTTTATGGTGGTTGGGAGTGTGCTTTGGGCTTAGGAGAACATCAGGTAGGTTTAGGGTGTCCTTGGGGTGGATCTATGGTATTTGGGGTTTTCTTCCAGTTTTGGGGGTGATGCCGTTCTTTTTTGGGGTGTTTTTAACGTGTTTTGTGGTCTCCGTTGGGTTTTGTTGGGTTCTCGTTGGTCATTATGTTAAATAGGTGTGGATTGTGGGTTTTGGAGAACAACAGGTGGGTTTAGGGTGGTTTTGGCGTGTATCTATGGTTTTGGGGGATTTTCTTTCAGTTTTGGGGGTTATCTCGTTTTATTTAGTTGTGTTTTTGACGTGTTCTGGGTTCTCCTTTGGGTTTTAGTTTGGTTCTTGTTCGTCATCATGGTGAAAAAGTGTAAATTGTGGGTTTTGGAGAACATCAGGTAGGTTTAGGGTGTCTTTGGGGTCGATCTATGGTATTTGGTGTTTTCTTCTATTTTTTGGCATGATCCTGTTTATTTTTGCGGTGTTTTGGACGTGTTTTGGGGTCTCCGTTTGGTTTTGTTGTGTTCTTGTTGGTCACTATGTTAAATAGGAGTGGATTGTGGGTTTTGGAGAAGATCAGGTAGGTTTAGGGTGGTTTTGGGGTGGATCTATGGTTTTGGCGGATTTTCTTCCAATTTTGGGGGTGATGCCGTTCTTGTTTGGGGTGTTTTTGACGTTTTTTGGGGTCTCTGTTTGGTTTTGTTGGGTTCTCGTTTGTCATCGTGTTGGAAAAGGGTAAATTGTGGGTTTTGGAGAACATCAGGAAGGTTTCGGGTGGTTTTGGGGTGGATCTATGGTATTTGGGGTTTTCTTCTATTTTTTGGCGTGATCCTGTTCTTTTTTGTGTTGTTTTTGACGTGTTTTGGGGTCTCTGTTTGGTTTTGTTGGGTTCTCGTTGGTCATTATGGTGGAAAAGGGTAAATTGTGGGTTTTGGAGAACATCAGGTAGGTTTAGGGTGGTTTTGGGGTGGATCTATGGTTTTGGCGTATTTTCTTCCAGTTTTGGGGGTGATGCCGATATTTGTTGGGGTGTTTTTGACGTGTTTTGGGGTCTCCATTAGGTTTTGTTGTGTTCTTGTTTGTCATTATGTTAAATAGGAGTGGATTGTGGGTTTTGGAGAACATCAGGTAGGTTTCGGGTGGTTTTGGGGTGGATCTATGGTTTTGGCGGATTTTCTTCCAGTTTTGGGGGTGATGCCGTTCTTGTTTGGGGTGTTTTTGACGTTTTTTGGGGTCTCTGTTGGGTTTTGTTGGGTTCTCGTTGGTCATCGTGTTGGAAAATGGTAAATTGTGGGTTTTGGAGAACATCAGGTAGGTTTCGGGTGGTTTTGGGGTGGATCTATGGTTTTGGGGGATTTTCGTCCAGTTTGGGGGTGATGCCATTTTTGTTTGGGGTGTTTTTTAAGGTTTTTGGGGTCTCTGTTTGGTTTTGTTGGGTTCTCGTTGGTCATCATGGTGGAAAAGTGTAAATTGTGGGTTTTGTAGAATATCAGGTAGGTTTAGGGTGGTTTTGGGGTGGATATATGGTACTCTTTTTTTTTTTTTTTTTTTTTTTTTTGGGGGGGGGGGATGATCCTGGACTTTCTGTGTTGTTTTTGACGTGTTTTGGGGTCTCCGTTGTGTTTCATTTGGTTTTCCATGGTCATCGTGTTGTAAAAGGGTAAATTGTGGGTTTTGGAGAACTTCAGGTAGGTTTAGGGGGACTTTTCGCGTGGATTCATGGTATTTGGGGTTTTCTTCTATTTTGGAGAGTGATCCTCTCCTTTCTTCGTGTGATTTTGAAGTGTTTTGGGGTTTCCGTTGCGTTTCGTTGAGTTCCTAATGCGTTTTATGGTGGTTGGGAGTGTGCTTTGGGATTAGGAGAACATCAGGTAGGTTTAGGGTGTCCTTGGGGTGGATCTATGGTATTTGGGGTTTTCTTCCAGTTTTGGGGGTGATGCCGTTCTTTTTTGGGGTGTTTTTAACGTGTTTTGGGGTCTCCGTTGGGTTTTGTTGGGTTCTCGTTGGTCGTTATGTTAAATAGGTTTGGATTGTGGGTTTTGGAGAACATCAGGTGGGTTTAGGGTGGTTTTGGCGTGTATCTATGGTTTTGGGGGATTTTCTTTCAGTTTTGGGGGTTATCTCGTTTTATTTAGTTGTGTTTTTGACGTGTTCTGGGTTCTCCTTTGGGTTTTAGTTTGGTTCTTGTTCGTCATCATGGTGAAAAAGTGTAAATTGTGGGTTTTGGAGAACATCAGGTAGGTTTAGGGTGTCTTTGGGGTCGATCTATGGTATTTGGTGTTTTCTTCTATTTTTTGGCATGATCCTGTTTATTTTTGCGGTGTTTTGGACGTGTTTTGGGGTCTCCGTTTGGTTTTGTTGTGTTCTTGTTGGTCACTATGTTAAATAGGAGTGGATTGTGGGTTTTGGAGAAGATCAGGTAGGTTTAGGGTGGTTTTGGGGTGGATCTATGGTTTTGGCGGATTTTCTTCCAATTTTGGGGGTGATGCCGTTCTTGTTTGGGGTGTTTTTGACGTTTTTTGGGGTCTCTGTTTGGTTTTGTTGGGTTCTCGTTGGTCATCGTGTTGGAAAAGGGTAAATTGTGGGTTTTGGAGAACATCAGGAAGGTTTCGGGTGGTTTTGGGGTGGATCTATGGTTTTGGGGGATTTTCTTCCAGTTTTGGGGGTGATGCCTATATTTTTTGGGGTGTTTTTGACGTTTTTTGGGGTCTCTGTTGGGTTTTGTTGGGTTCTCGTTGGTCATCGTGTTGGAAAAGAGTAAATTGTGGGTTTTGGAGAACATCAGGTAGGTGTAGGGTGGTTTTGGGGTGGATCTATGGTTTTGGGGGATTTTCTTCCAGTTTTTGGGGTGATGCCATTTTTGTTTGGGGTGTTTTTTAAGGTTTTTGGGGTCTCTGTTTGGTTTTGTTGTGTTCTCGTTGGTCATCATGGTGGAAAAATGTAAATTGTGGTTTTTGTAGAATATCAGGTAGGTTTCGGGTGGTTTTGGGGTGGATATATGGTACTCAGTTTTTTTTTTTTTTTTTTTTTTGGGGGGGGGGAATGATCCTGGACTTTTTGTGTTGTTTTTGACGTGTTTTGGGGTGTCCGTTGTGTTTCATTTGGTTTTCCATGGTCATCGTGTTGTAAAGGGTAAATTGTGGGTTTTGGAGAACTTCAGGTAGGTTTAGGGGGACTTTTCGCGTGGATTCATGGTATTTGGGGTTTTCTTCTATTTTGGAGAGTGATCCTCTCCTTTCTTCGTGTGATTTTGAAGTGTTTTGGGGTTTCCGTTGCGTTTCGTTGAGTTCCTAATGCGTTTTATGGTGGTTGGGAGTGTGCTTTGGGCTTAGGAGAACATCAGGTAGGTTTAGGGTGTCTTTGGGGTGGATCTATGGTATTTGGGGTTTTCTTCCAGTTTTGGGGGTGATGCCGTTTTTTTTTAAGGTGTTTTTAACGTGTTTTGGGGTCTCCGTTGGGTTTTGTTGTGTTCTCGTTGGTCATTATGTTAAATAGGTGTGGATTGTGGGTTTTGGAGAACATCAGGTGGGTTTAGGGTGGTTTTGGCGTGTATCTATGGTTTTGGGGGATTTTCTTTCAGTTTTGGGGGTTATCTCGTTTTATTTAGTTGTGTTTTTGACGTGTTCTGGGTTCTCCTTTGGGTTTTAGTTTGGTTCTTGTTCGTCATCATGGTGAAAAAGTGTAAATTGTGGGTTTTGGAGAACATCAGGTAGGTTTAGGGTGTCTTTGGGGTCGATCTATGGTATTTGGTGTTTTCTTCTATTTTTTGGCATGATCCTGTTTATTTTTGCGGTGTTTTGGACGTGTTTTGGGGTCTCCGTTGGGTTTTGTTGTGTTCTTGTTGGTCACTATGTTAAATAGGAGTGGATTGTGGGTTTTGGAGAACATCAGGTAGGTTTAGGGTGGTTTTGGGGTGGATCTATGGTTTTGGCGGATTTTCTTCCAGTTTTGGGGGTGATGCCGATATTTGTTGGGGTGTTTTTGACGTGTTTTGGGGTCTCCATTAGGTTTTGTTGTGTTCTTGTTTGTCATTATGTTAAATAGGAGTGGATTGTGGGTTTTGGAGAACATCAGGTAGGTTTAGGGTGGTTTTGGGGTGGATCTATGGTTTTGGCGGATTTTCTTCCAGTTTTGGGGGTGATGCCGTTCTTGTTTGGGGTGTTTTTGACGTTTTTTGGGGTCTCTGTTGGGTTTTGTTGGGTTCTCGTTGGTCATCGTGTTGGAAAAGGGTAAATTGTGGGTTTTGGAGAACATCAGGAAGGTTTCGGGTGGTTTTGGGGTGGATCTATGGTTTTGGCGGATTTTCTTCCAGTTTTGGGGGTGATGCCTATATTTTTTGGGGTGTTTTTGACGTTTTTTGGGGTCTCTGTTGGGTTTTGTTGGGTTCTCGTTGGTCATCGTGTTGGAAAAGGGTAAATTGTGGGTTTTGGAGAACATCAGGTAGGTGTAGGGTGGTTTTGGGGTGGATCTATGGTTTTGGGGGATTTACTTCCAGGTTTGGGGGTGATGCCATTTTTGTTTGGGGTGTTTTTTAAGGTTTTTGGGGTCTCTGTTGGGTTTTGTTGTGTTCTCGTTGGTCATCATGGTGGAAAAATGTAAATTGTGGTTTTTGTAGAATATCAGGTAGGTTTAGGGTGGTTTTGGGGTGGATATATGGTACTCAGTTTTTTTTTTTTTTTTTTTTGGGGGGGGGGGAATGATCCTGGACTTTTTGTGTTGTTTTTGACGTGTTTTGGGGTCTCCGTTGTGTTTCATTTGGTTTTCCATGGTCATCGTGTTGTAAAGGGTAAATTGTGGGTTTTGGAGAACTTCAGGTAGGTTTAGGGGGACTTTTCGCGTGGATTCATGGTATTTGGGGTTTTCTTCTATTTTGGAGAGTGATCCTCTCCTTTCTTCGTGTGATTTTGAAGTGTTTTGGGGTTTCCGTTGCGTTTCGTTGAGTTCCTAATGCGTTTTATGGTGGTTGGGAGTGTGCTTTGGGCTTAGGAGAACATCAGGTAGGTTTAGGGTGTCCTTGGGGTGGATCTATGGTATTTGGGGTTTTCTTCCAGTTTTGGGGGTGATGCCGTTCTTTTTTGGGGTGTTTTTAACGTGTTTTGGGGTCTCCGTTGGGTTTTGTTGGGTTCTCGTTGGTCGTTATGTTAAATAGGTTTGGATTGTGGGTTTTGGAGAACATCAGGTGGGTTTAGGGTGGTTTTGGCGTGTATCTATGGTTTTGGGGGATTTTCTTTCAGTTTTGGGGGTTATCTCGTTTTATTTAGTTGTGTTTTTGACGTGTTCTGGGTTCTCCTTTGGGTTTTAGTTTGGTTCTTGTTCGTCATCATGGTGAAAAAGTGTAAATTGTGGGTTTTGGAGAACATCAGGTAGGTTTAGGGTGTCTTTGGGGTCGATCTATGGTATTTGGTGTTTTCTTCTATTTTTTGGCATGATCCTGTTTATTTTTGCGGTGTTTTGGACGTGTTTTGGGGTCTCCGTTTGGTTTTGTTGTGTTCTTGTTGGTCACTATGTTAAATAGGAGTGGATTGTGGGTTTTGGAGAACATCAGGTAGGTTTAGGGTGGTTTTGGGGTGGATCTATGGTTTTGGCGGATTTTCTTCCAATTTTGGGGGTGATGCCGTTCTTGTTTGGGGTGTTTTTGACGTTTTTTGGGGTCTCTGTTTGGTTTTGTTGGGTTCTCGTTGGTCATCGTGTTGGAAAAGGGTAAATTGTGGGTTTTGGAGAACATCAGGAAGGTTTCGGGTGGTTTTGGGGTGGATCTATGGTTTTGGCGGATTTTCTTCCAGTTTTGGGGGTGATGCCTATATTTTTTGGGGTGTTTTTGACGTTTTTTGGGGTCTCTGTTGGGTTTTGTTGGGTTCTCGTTGGTCATCGTGTTGGAAAAGGGTAAATTGTGGGTTTTGGAGAACATCAGGTAGGTGTAGGGTGGTTTTGGGGTGGATCTATGGTTTTGGGGGATTTTCTTCCAGTTTTTGGGGTGATGCCATTTTTGTTTTGGGTGTTTTTTAAGGTTTTTGGGGTCTCTGTTTGGTTTTGTTGTGTTCTCGTTGGTCATCATGGTGGAAAAATGTAAATTGTGGTTTTTGTAGAATATCAGGTAGGTTTCGGGTGGTTTTGGGGTGGATATATGGTACTCAGTTTTTTTTTTTTTTTTTTTTGGGGGGGGGGGAATGATCCTGGACTTTTTGTGTTGTTTTTGACGTGTTTTGGGGTGTCCGTTGTGTTTCATTTGGTTTTCCATGGTCATCGTGTTGTAAAGGGTAAATTGTGGGTTTTGGAGAACTTCAGGTAGGTTTAGGGGGACTTTTCGCGTGGATTCATGGTATTTGGGGTTTTCTTCTATTTTGGAGAGTGATCCTCTCCTTTCTTCGTGTGATTTTGAAGTGTTTTGGGGTTTCCGTTGCGTTTCGTTGAGTTCCTAATGCGTTTTATGGTGGTTGGGAGTGTGCTTTGGGATTAGGAGAACATCAGGTAGGTTTAGGGTGTCTTTGGGGTGGATCTATGGTATTTGGGGTTTTCTTCCAGTTTTGGGGGTGATGCCGTTTTTTTTTAAGGTGTTTTTAACGTGTTTTGGGGTCTCCGTTGGGTTTTGTTGGGTTCTCGTTGGTCATTATGTTAAATAGGTTTGGATTGTGGGTTTTGGAGAACATCAGGTGGGTTTAGGGTGGTTTTGGCGTGTATCTATGGTTTTGGGGGGATTTTCTTTCAGTTTTGGGGGTTATCTCGTTTTATTGTGTTTTTGACGTGTTCTGGGTTCTCCTTTGGGTTTTAGTTTGGTTCTTGTTCGTCATCATGGTGAAAAAGTGTAAATTGTGGGTTTTGGAGAACATCAGGTAGGTTTAGGGTGTCTTTGGGGTCGATCTATGGTATTTGGTGTTTTCTTCTATTTTTTGGCATGATCCTGTTTATTTTTGCGGTGTTTTGGACGTGTTTTGGGGTCTCCGTTGGGTTTTGTTGTGTTCTTGTTGGTCACTATGTTAAATAGGAGTGGATTGTGGGTTTTGGAGAACATCAGGTAGGTTTAGGGTGGTTTTGGGGTGGATCTATGGTTTTGGCGGATTTTCTTCCAGTTTTGGGGGTGATGCCGATATTTGTTGGGGTGTTTTTGACGTGTTTTGGGGTCTCCATTAGGTTTTGTTGTGTTCTTGTTTGTCATTATGTTAAATAGGAGTGGATTGTGGGTTTTGGAGAACATCAGGTAGGTTTCGGGTGGTTTTGGGGTGGATCTATGGTTTTGGCGGATTTTCTTCCAGTTTTGGGGGTGATACCGTTCTTGTTTGGGGTGTTTTTGACGTTTTTTGGGGTCTCTGTTGGGTTTTGTTGGGTTCTCGTTGGTCATCGTGTTGGAAAAGGGTAAATTGTGGGTTTTGGAGAACATCAGGAAGGTTTCGGGTGGTTTTGGGGTGGATCTATGGTTTTGGCGGATTTTCTTCCAGTTTTGGGGGTGATGCCTATATTTTTTGGGGTGTTTTTGACGTTTTTTGGGGTCTCTGTTGGGTTTTGTTGGGTTCTCGTTGGTCATCGTGTTGGAAAAGGGTAAATTGTGGGTTTTGGAGAACATCAGGTAGGTGTAGGGTGGTTTTGGGGTGGATCTATGGTTTTGGGGGATTTACTTCCAGTTTTGGGGGTGATGCCATTTTTGTTTGGGGTGTTTTTAAGGTTTTTGGGGTCTCTGTTTGGTTTTGTTGTGTTCTCGTTGGTCATCATGGTGGAAAAATGTAAATTGTGGTTTTTGTAGAATATCAGGTAGGTTTAGGGTGGTTTTGGGGTGGATATATGGTACTCAGTTTTTTTTTTTTTTTTTTTTTGGGGGGGGGGGAATGATCCTGGACTTTTTGTGTTGTTTTTGACGTGTTTTGGGGTCTCCGTTGTGTTTCATTTGGTTTTCCATGGTCATCGTGTTGTAAAGGGTAAATTGTGGGTTTTGGAGAACTTCAGGTAGGTTTAGGGGGACTTTTCGCGTGGATTCATGGTATTTGGGGTTTTCTTCTATTTTGGAGAGTGATCCTCTCCTTTCTTCGTGTGATTTTGAAGTGTTTTGGGGTTTCCGTTGCGTTTCGTTGAGTTCCTAATGCGTTTTATGGTGGTTGGGAGTGTGCTTTGGGCTTAGGAGAACATCAGGTAGGTTTAGGGTGTCCTTGGGGTGGATCTATGGTATTTGGGGTTTTCTTCCAGTTTTGGGGGTGATGCCGTTCTTTTTTGGGGTGCTTTTAACGTGTTTTGGGGTCTCCGTTGGGTTTTGTTGGGTTCTCGTTGGTCATTATGTTAAATAGGTGTGGATTGTGGGTTTTGGAGAACATCAGGTGGGTTTAGGGTGGTTTTGGCGTGTATCTATGGTTTTGGGGGATTTTCATTCAGTTTTGGGGGTTATCTCGTTTTATTGTGTTTTTGACGTGTTCTGGGTTCTCCTTTGGGTTTTAGTTTGGTTCTTGTTCGTCATCATGGTGAAAAAGTGTAAATTGTGGGTTTTGGAGAACATCAGGTAGGTTTAGGGTGTCTTTGGGGTCGATCTATGGTATTTGGTGTTTTCTTCTATTTTTTGGCATGATCCTGTTTATTTTTGCGGTGTTTTGGACGTGTTTTGGGGTCTCCGTTGGGTTTTGTTGTGTTCTTGTTGGTCACTATGTTAAATAGGAGTGGATTGTGGGTTTTGGAGAACATCAGGTAGGTTTAGGGTGGTTTTGGGGTGGATCTATGGTTTTGGCGGATTTTCTTCCAATTTTGGGGGTGATGCCGTTCTTGTTTGGGGTGTTTTTGACGTTTTTTGGGGTCTCTGTTTGGTTTTGTTGGGTTCTCGTTTGTCATCGTGTTGGAAAAGGGTAAATTGTGGGTTTTGGAGAACATCAGGAAGGTTTTGGGTGGTTTTGGGGTGGATCTATGGTATTTGGGGTTTTCTTCTATTTTTTTGGCGTGATCCTGTTCTTTTTTGTGTTGTTTTTGACGTGTTTTGGGGTCTCTGTTTGGTTTTGTTGGGTTCTCGTTGGTCATTATGGTGGAAAAGGGTAAATTGTGGGTTTTGGAGAACATCAGGTAGGTGTAGGGTGGTTTTGGGGTGGATCTATGGTTTTGGCGTATTTTCTTCCAGTTTTGGGGGTGATGCCGATATTTGTTGGGGTGTTTTTGACGTGTTTTGGGGTCTCCATTAGGTTTTGTTGTGTTCTTGTTGGTCATTATGTTAAATAGGTGTGGATTGTGGGTTTTGGAGAACATCAGGTAGGTTTAGGGTGGTTTTGGGGTGGATCTATGGTATTTGGCGGATTTTCTTCCAGTTTTGGGGGTGATGCCGTTCTTGTTTGGGGTGTTTTTGACGTTTTTTGGGGTCTCTGTTGGGTTTTGTTTGGTTCTCGTTGGTCATCGTGTTAGAAAAGGGTAAATTGTGGTTTTTGGAGAACATCAGGTAGGTTTAGGGTGTCTTTGGGGTGGATCTATGGTTTTGGGGGATTTTCTTCCAGTTTTGGGGGTGATGCCGTTCTTGTTTGGGGTGTTTTTGACGTTTTTTGGGGTCTCCGTTGGGTTTTGTTGGGTTCTCGTTGGTTATCATGGT